>NC_057865.1:281390152-281632652 GCF_019393635.1 Dromiciops gliroides | reverse complement strand
TATAACATAACATAATAAATATCTATAACATAACATAATAAATATCTATAGAATATTTATATAAACTAATGTGATTTTATAATATAGTAATAGCTAGCACTTATATAGCACTTTAAAGTTTACAAAGCACTTTGAAAATATTAGCTCATTTGATTCTCATGTAACAACCCTGGGAAACAGGTACTATTATCCCCATTTTCTAGATGAGGAACCTGAGGTAGACAGAGGTTAAATGACTAGTCCAGGAGTCACATAACTAGTAAGTGTCTGAGGCTGGATTTGAACTGGGTTCTTCCTGATTCCATATCCAGCATGGTGCCACCTACTTGTTTTCCTCGATTATAACTGTATTTAAGTGTATTTGGTTTCTTTTGTCATTCTATATATTTTATTTTGTACGTTGGAAACCATTATTCTGTGGCTTCGGTAGACTGTGACAGGGGTCCTTGACACATACACAAGAAAGTTTAGAGGTCTGAAGTGGAATAAGGAAGCCCCGGGTTTAAATTGGCCTCAGTCACTTACTAGCCTGGGCAAGTCATGCAACTTTTCTGCCTCAGTTTCCTCACCTGTGAAATGGGAATAGTAATAGCATCTCCCTCTCAGGTAAGTTGGAAGGACCAAAAGAAACGATATATGTAAAGCACTTTCCAAAGGAAAACATAAAAGTGATAGCTCTTATTAATAATATTTTGCCGGGGTAGCTAGGTGGTGCAGTGGATAAAGCACCAGCCCTGGATTCAGGAGTACCTGAGTTCAAATCCGGCTTCAGACACTTGACACTTACTAGCTGTGTGACCCCGGGCAAGTCACTTAACCCTCATTGCCCAGTCAAAAAAAAATTTTTTAAATTAAGAATATTTTGCCAACTTTAAAGTACCATGTAAATGTCAGTCCCTATCATTATGCATTTGGAGTTGGAGCACTACCAGGAGGGAAGGGATGTGGCCAGTGAAAAGCAGAGAATGGGATAGACTGGGTGGCCTTTTGATAAGACAACTGGGGTGCTATTTACTTGCTTGAAAAAGGAAACCTTATAAACTCTTACTCCTAAAAGGAAAGTCATGAGTCAGTCAGTAAACATTTATTAAGCACCTATGATGCATCAGCTGCTGTCCTAAGTGCTGGGGATATTAAAAAAAAAGTGTCTGCCCTCAAAGATCTCATAGTCTAAGGAGCGACACCACAGCAAACATGTACAAACAAGCTCTATGCGGTATAAACAGGAAATCCTTAACAGAGGGAAGACTCTAGGTGAAGAGGGGGATAGGAAAAACTGCCTGTTGAACATGGGAGGTAGGTGGAGATGGGGAAGGAGAGAGTGTTCCAGGCATGGGGGACAGCCGGAAAAAAATGCCCAGGGCTGGGAGATGCCATTTCTTCCAGGAGCCCTCTTGGTTTACAAGTATGTAGGGAAGGGAGTAATATAAGGTGTAAAAAGACTAGGATTATAGGGGCAGCTAGATGGTACAGTGGATAAAGCAGCAGCCCTGGGTTCAGGAGTACCTGAGTTCAAATTCGGCCTCAGACACTTGACACTCACTAGCTGTGTGACCCTGGACAAGTCACTTAACCCTCATTGCCCCCCAAAACCAAAAAAACAAAAACAAAAGACTAGGATTATAAAGGACTTTGTACACCAAACAGTTTGATCCTGAAAGTAATCAGGAGCCACCAGAGTTTATTGAGTTGGAGTGGTGACATGATCAGACCTGTGCTTTTGGAAAATGCATTTTGGTCACTACATGGATGATGGACTGGGGTTCTGTGGTAGGCAGACCTGCCAGCAGCTATAGCAATCGTCTGGGTGTGAAGTAAAGAGTGCCTGCTTGTACCAGGGAGGTAATGGTGTCGGGAGAGAAGGTGGTATATCTGAAAGACGTTGCAGAGGTGAACACAACATGTACACTGTGAATTAGGATTGTTTCATTGTTGTACTTATATCCCCAGTACCTATCACAGGGTCTGGCATGCAGTAGGCATTTAATATTTGTTGTTTGATGGATTGATTTAAATTTTGTGGAAGAAATCATTTACTATGACAGATAACATTAGTTAAGAAATGTGCTCTTATGTGATCCCATGGCTGTGGTTACCCTCTCTGGTGGTATAGACAGAAGCCTTTCATGCCTATCCTCTATCTCTTGTCCCTGTTCTCCTGCAAATCTTACCCATTGGGGCTGTCCAATATGTGTCAAAACAGGGGGAACAGCCTAGGCAACAACACAGAGGTGGGAGACGGCATATAGATCATGTGTGAGGATCCATTTGGCTTGACTATAGAGTGAGTGTAGAAGAGGAATAGGAGATGAAAGGTGGATTCCAGACTGTGATGAGCTTTTAACACAGGATTTTGGATTTGAACCTGGAAGAGATATTGGCTTTACTGGAGTAGGGAAATGATGTGGTCCAGCCTATACTTAAGGAAAATCACTTTGTCAAGTGAGTGAATGGAGATAGATTAGAGAGGGGAGAGACTGGACACAGACCAATGAAGAGTATTGCAATATTCCAAGGCAGAAGTCATGGGGGTGGCTATGTAAGTGAGAAAAGGGGATGGATACAAGGTGATGTGCAGGGAGGAATACCATGATCTGGTAACCAACCAGATATGTGGAGTGAGAAGTCAAGCCTGACTCTGAAGATGCTCTACCAAGTTGTAGAGAGGTTATAATCTCTGTTAATGAAAAGTGAACCCACTCTCGCCACTTACAGACTCTCATTTATAGGACCAGAATTGGAATCAAGTAAAATGGCCAATCCAGAGCAAACATCATTTCCTTAAAATAAAATTCAGAAAGTGGGTCATATTTTTCCTCGTGTAAAATACCAATCATCATATGATGTGGTTCAGCTCAACATGGTTGGTTCATGGAATGCCAGATCATGGAGGTCATTGGGGAAACAGAAGGGATCCAAGTATTGAGTGAATCTAGAAACTGGCAAAGAAAATGGTGCCCCCCAATGGTAGTGACTTTAATACCCCCAAAGAATATTTAATACCCCAAAGGCTCAGGATCTTGGTTTCTCTCTTGCTTCCCTGATTTAAATGGAAAGAAGCATATAGTTGTTGTTTTTTCCTGATTCAGTTCAGTTTAAACATTTATTAAAACACTTCCTCATTTGGGACCAATTTCTAGGGGTCCTTTCATTTCTAAATCTAGGACCCTGTGTGCCAGGCACTGTGGATAAAAATGGAACATTTCTGGGGGGATACAGTCCATGTCAAGATTGGTAAATACAACAGTATAGAGAAATTATTTTTCCAAAGCTTGAGGAACGTTAACAACTGTGGGGTGGGGTGGGGTGGGGTGGAAGGATTTGGGAGATGCCGTGTAGGAGACAGCATATGACTGGTCCTTTATAGAAAGCTAGGGTGACCCTGGGCAAGTCACTTAACCCTCACTGGCCCTGTGCAAAAGAAAAGAAAAGAAGGAAAAGAAAAGAAAAAGCTAGGGATCTTTTATCCTTTAGCATCCTTTATCTTGAATTTTATAGATTACTGGCTGACTGAAGCTAGGGAGCACAACAATGAATAGAGCCCTGGGTTTGGAATTGAGAAGAGTTCTAATCTAGCCTCAAACATTTACTAGCTATGTGCCCCTGGGCAAGTCACTTAACCTCTGTGTCCCTCCCAGAGCTGTTGTGAAGAGCACTTTCTAAACCTTAAAACACTTTGTAAATGCTAGCCATTGTCCTTGTTGTTCATTGCAAAGTAAAATTTTTCCAAAAGAAAGCTAGGGGGCTCTCCAAGGCAGAGGTGAGGAAACAATATAGAGTTTACAAGGACCCAGAGGCAGATGGATTGTCAGAGATGGGAAATGGATAGCAGGCTGGATAGATTGGAATGGAGAGAATGTAAAGGGGGGAGGGGGGGAGGAAGGGTGTACTTGGAAATGAGAGGTAAGCAAGTTCTAGACCAGGGCAAGTTTTAAATGTCAGGCTAAAGATTTTGAATGTTCTCCTCTTTCCAAGCACAGCTTCCTCCCTCTCTTCCCCTTCCCACCCAGCTCCTGCCCTCCACGTTTAGCATTTTATTATGGAGACAGAAAGAAACCACACGCAGAGAGGAGACATCTTTCTTTCTTCAATTTAATTGAAGTTACTTAGAAAAATAATCAGGCTTGAATGGCTTTTCTTTGTTTTGTTTTCTGAGGAAGGTTCATGAACATTTCACGCGTCTGTTGGCAATGGAAAATTCAACTTCTTTCTTGAACAGTACAGTAAGATACAGAGGAAAGTTGTCTACAACAAGCCTTCTACTGCATACAAATAGGTAAAAAAAAAATCCTACCCCACATAGATGTTAAATTATATGAACATAGTCTTCTATCTTGTGCATGCACGTAAGAAAATAATACTCTCTGGAACAAGAGTAGGAGTACCAGAAGTCCCTTTTGTACCTGAAAAGAGCACAGCAGATGACATATTTGCCTAGTGATGGCAGCAGGCTGGGTTACTCTGATGAGCGCCTGCTCCCTGGGGATAACCCCACTTTGGGTCAAAGTGGGCCAGACTTGGGTGAATAGCTTTCTGAAATGGTCCGGAAGACAAACGTACGGTGCAAATAGTGGATGGGCTATTAGGACCGACTATTTCTAGTTACTTGGGTTGCCTTGGAATGGGCAGCTTGGGGTGTGATGGAAAATTAATGGATGAGAATTGCAGGGAAAGGGGAGAGAGGAGGCAGAGCCCAGGCTTCCACTTTGTGTGTGGATCAGATTGGAGCTAGGTCTGCTGTTTGGATTGGGATTTTTTTGCTTTGTGATTATCCTATAAGATCTGTTTCCTACTGTCTCCTCATGAGGGTGTGATGAACTGTCTCTTGTGGCATTAAGTTTCAGGCCCCTAGAACTCTTCAGCTGAGTTGTGTGGTCGAGGAAATAGGATTTCTCTATGGCCCTACTGTCTGGTTGATGAAGGGAGGCAGTGTGGTGGAACAGACTTGGAGTCGAGATTTGGGTTCAAATCCAATTTAAATACTTACTAGTTGTGCGACTCTGGCAAGTCATTTCACCTCTGTCCCTCAGTTTCCTCCTCTGTGAAAGAAGGGGGTCAGACTCAAGGGCTTCTCAGGTCCCTTCTATTTCTAAAATCTATGACATAGTCCCATGAATTTTTTCACAGTTGTCTACCATCTTGATTCCAATGATTGATGCCCCCATGTATATGCTGGCATCCAGGTTCATATTATGGGAAACCAGCCCCACTCAGAAGCTGAAGGATGGCCAAGAGATGGTGGGGGAGGTGCGTGCTATCCCTTGCAGGGATTCAAATCCCTTAGATAATTAGGAGGAATCATTTTTTGATCAGAGAACGCTGGTGAGTTGGAATGGGGAATGTTCACCATGAGTCATCCTTTTGAATTCCCTCCATGGTTAAATCATGGAGTGAGGCTTTTGCAATGCAACTAGGGGATGGAAGGCTTGCCTGTCCTGGTCTCAGAAATATGCACATACTTGAAAAGCCTCAAAATGAAACCCCTGAAGCCCATTCTGTCCATTTTCCATCAAAATGACCATCAGATTTTCCAATCACAATTTTCACCAATGGCTTTTTTTTTTTTTTAAACCACGAGCATGGAAACATTTTTCTCTATGTTACAATAGAATCAGATCAAACACACACACACACACAAACAAATGAAACCATTAGAAAAAAAAGGGAAAGAACATATTAAAAGTAAAAAGCAAAAATACACTAGCAAGAAGACTCCCTCCCATCAAAAACGTACTGGGGTGTTCTCTCCTTGAAAAGATGCTCCTGACCCAGGGAAACAGAGAGGAGACAGATGAGCCAGGGAGCAGGTTTAACACTGAGCAATCGCAGAAAACCAATCAGGAGTGTCTTGGGGAAACTGGAAACTCATGAATAGACATGAATTTCATTCTCAATGCCAAACAAAAACGGCAAATCTCTACCCACTACACAGCTATGGTATTGAAGCGGGATAGGGGGAGCGGGGGTGTCGTGCTGGGAACTGGCCAAGGATTTAGATAATTCTCACAAGATCAACCACTTTCAAGTGAGACTTGGGTGGGCAGTCGAGCCACCGGACCATTGACAAAAGCTAGACACCAGGACAGCCCACCAACAGCCTCCTCACTTGTGCCCTACTATCCAGATGCTTACACAAAGTTCATGTTTTAGGATGGGGGAAATGGTTGTATGTAGAGGTAGTGAGGCTCTGGGGCCGTTGTACTTTTTAAAACTTTAAGTTCACTTGAATTGTGGGGGCCTGGATTGAAACTGTAGTTGAAAAAATAATGATAATTCCTGCTTTCTTCCCTTTGAAAAGCCCCTCCCTGTTCATGGACAGATTATCTGATTCTCCAGTCTTGGCTGACAATCAAGGCTATGTTTTGGGGACATGAGAAGCAAATGCTTCCCTTTTTGTATTCAGTAGAATCCAAACTCCTTGAGGTTAAAGGTCGCTTTTTAATTTTTTGTCTTTATATGCCCAGTTCCCCTTTCACTAAAGAGATTCTTAAGAAATTGATTGATTCTGAAGTATACATTTGTCTATTTCATAGCTCAAGGCTAACTTGCCTAGGAAATATGCTTTTCCTCATGTTCTCTCCCATCTCTGTTTCCCTCACCTCTTTTCTTTTTCTAGAATTTATTTACTGGGCCATCTCTCCAGGAGCTGAAAACTTGGGAGAAGATCCATAATGTTTATAAATAGCATTTTAATCTCCATCTCAGGTGGATAGCTCACTCAACATTAAATAAAAATAAGTCTGACTTTTTGAGGTGTTGCTACTCCTGTTCACTGAGCTGGCTGGGAGTTTTATAATACATTTAATAGTTTCTGTGAATAAATTAACCTTTTTTATTAGAACAATCTTCTCATCCCTCAACTATATACTCTCTCAAAACAAAACAAACAACAGAAAAAAAATGCACCAAACCCAAACTCTTAGTATATTATTATATACAGGATAATCGACATTGGTGACCAAAATCAATCGTCAAGATATGGAAAGGGATGTGTCTTACACATCACTCAGGTGTCATGTGAACTGGTGAAAATCAGGAGTATGTGAATAAGTAGGAACTGATGATGCCCAGGAGAAAATGGGTCATGAATTCAAGTGCGTTAAGATTCTAGAATGTTTTGTTGTCTCATGGGTGGAGCCCGAGGTGGTTTGAACTATGTCTTAAGCTTTTGAGTGTGTGTATACAAGAATACCTGTGCAGGTGGGGCTATTTATATCATTGATCCACATTAAGCCATAGGCAGAGTTACCCCTAAGAGGTCAGCCTCTTCCATAGCTTAGAACCCAGGTTCTAGTCTATCCTGTTACACGTCCAAGTAAGATGATGCTATGATCACCTTCTCCCTGGGTCACAAATATTATTCACATTTTCATTCAAGCCAAGGGACCTCCATGCTGATTAAAGCTCCTTCCAAATCTGTCCTTTGCAGAGCTGTGAGGGTAATTGCCTCTTTCCCGAGTACACTAGTAACATTTTAATTTCTACTAAAATTTGCAAAATTGTATTAACCAATAAAAGTTATAATTGCTGGTACCGATCGACTCTGCTAATGGTTAATACAGAGAATGCTTAGTGCCCAGAGCTGAGCCCTTAGGATCAAAGGAACTATGAAGAACAGACGTCTTTTGTCAAAACATGAAGATTCTGCTGCCTCTAAAAGTGAAATCTATCCAGAGACCATGTTTAAATAACTATAAATAACCCTAATTAGAATTTATGTAATGCACGATTAAATGAAATTCACCAGGACACAATTAGACCTTTGAAAACAGTGTTTGCAGTACTCATTTCTAGAACAAGGACACGGCCATCTTGTTACCCCGCAAAGAGAGCTGTCCTTCCCTACAGGAGGATTTTTAAATAATTCCGACTGTGCTGCTCGCAGCACTGTCCCCAAAGAAATATTAATTTACAAAATAACCCAATATCCATATATTTATCTTGACAAATAAAAATCTTAAATAAAACCAGGCATGATTCTCTCTCTCCTCCCTCTTCATTCTAGTTTCAGGTAGCTTGGCACTGAGTAATTGAACATTAAAAAATCCAGTTTGTAGACATCATAGAGCTGCGTTTGGTGCTCCATGCTGATGTTCTGAAAGAACTCTGTGGTCATTTCGTCAGTAGTTTTCGTAGACTTTGCATAGGTGGGGAACTTCAGGTAGCTGCCGACTCCGGCCAGCTGGAGGACGTAATTGGAATCGTCTTCTAGAGTCTCGTACTTGCCGATGAGATCATAATGGATGTGGCAGGGATGGCAAAGGGAGTACACCGTTTGCCAGTGCTCGTTGAAAGGTTCCTCTCTCTGGGTGAGTGGATCGATGAGGTACGCAACAAACTCCTCAAACTTCACGTCATCTCCCTTCCGCAGGGCCTCTTGGGTGGCGTTCTTCCTTTGGCGCTTGACAATCTTGGTCCCGTATCGTTTGTGAAAGGAGGTATTGTACTTCTGGGTAAACTTGTTCCTGTAGGCTGACACCAGCCTCTCAAAAGGCTCGCGGACAAACAGGAACTTCATGTAGTTTTTCAAGCGGTGGTTGATTTCTGGGATGCTGTATTGGTTGAGGGTCTTCAGGTTGGCCGAGACGTGGGCTTCGTTGGCGGGGATCTCCATGGGGTCGCTGTATTTCCCCCTCCCGGTCAGAACCATCATGACCCTCTTCCAGTTTGTACAAGCAACTTTGGGCACGTAGCAATAGATCAGCTCGTGGTCTTCATCCACCACCAAGTGCTTGAGGTCATTGGGGGTCAGGACACGCCTTTTCCGGCTGGTCACACTGTTGGCCCGACACGTGTCTGTGACTTGGTCCCGCCTCATCTGGTGCAGGATGGCCGTGTTGGAGAGCTCCAGCTACACAGAAAACAAAAGGGGAACTGAAGTTTAGTATATTCACAATAGGGCATCGCCCCTTAGCAAAATACTCAATAACTAGGACCAAATTAGAATTTATGTAATGCACGATTAAGTGAAATTCACCAGGACACAATTAGACCTTTGAAAACAGTGTTTGCAACTATGACAGATAGCAGTTAGGGAGGGAGCATCCAAATTTTCCCCCTCTCACATCCTGTCACATCTCTCATGTCGTTCTCCCTCCGTTCCGAGTCATGTCCCCTTCCCCATCCCAACTTTATCCCTTCATGGACTATTATAATAGCTTCCTGATGGGTATCTCTTCCTCCAAGCCTCTACCCTCAACCATCCAAATCCCAAATTGATATGCTTTAAAAAAGCCCAAATCTTTCTTTTTTTTTTCTTCTTCTTCTTTTTTTTTTTTTGCGGGGCAATGGGGCAATGTGACTTGCCCAGGGTCACACAGCTAGTGTCAAGTGTCTGAGGCCGAATTTGAACTCAGGTACTCCTGAATCCAGGGTCGGTGCTTTATCCACTGCGCCACCTAGCCGCCCCCTTTGGTTTTCATTTTTTTTTTTAAAGCCCAAATCTTTTAAATTATGATTAATCATTATTTTGATTACTAATTCCAGTCTTCTTAATTATAATTATATTCTTTAACAATCATCGGCAAACCAAATTGATGTTTTATTGGTCCCCTAATGCTCCTAGGATAAAACACAAATTCTTCTGTTTTGGCATTTAAAATCCTTCACAGTCTGGTTCCAACTCATCTTAACAGATTTATTTCATGACAACCCCTCATGCACTGCATTTCAGCCAAAGGACCCTCCTTGCTGCTCTCCTAACCTGACACCACAGCTCTTAACTATGTCCATATGCACAGGTTGTCCTTGGTGCCTGGAATGCCCTTCCTTATTCCCACCTCTTGGGATGCCTAGCTCCACTGAAGGCTCATTTCCAGTACCACCTCCCTCATAAGGCCTTTCCTGATTATTGTAAACTCCTCTCCTGCCCTGAAATTACTACCTCGTCTTTACCTTGTATATACTTTGAAGTTACACAAAGCAGATGCAATAGATAACAGTACACATGTGTATACACACAGACATAGACTGTCTTCTACCAGTAGAATGTAAACTCCTTAAGATCAGGGATGGATTTATCTGTCTTTGTCTTCCCAGTGCCTAGCATAGTACCTGGTAAATAATGGAGACTTAATAAGTGCTTGTTGAATTTTCTTTCTCAAGCACACATGTTGAGAGAGCATCAGGCCCAGACTCAATAGAAGGTTCTCATCTGTTTTACCAGTGTGAATTGGGTCAAATCGCTTCTCTTTCTGCATCAATAAGAAGAGGGAGGGTTAAACCCGGTGACCTCCAAGGTCTCTTCCGGTTTGAATCTGTGAGGCTCTCTACTCTGACATTGTCTAGGCTCTGATTGGGGCTGGCAAGAAGCTATGAACTACTTGGTTTCTACCAGCTTCTAGGGGAAGAGGTCACATTCTTCTACACAACCTGTCTGTCTGAGAAATAAGTCCTGAACTGGCACTGCTCATAATCACTCGTTTAGACAGTCTGGACATATGACATTGCATTCTCAGTCCCCAGTTCAGAACAACTGATGTCAAACAAATCCTGCCTCTGACAATGACTTGCTGTTTGACTCTGGGGAAGTTATATAATTTCTCTAAGCCTTAGTTTCTTCATCTGCAAGATTAGGTCAGATAAAATGGCTTCGAAGGTCCCTTACAGTTCTACTGGAATGATCCTATGGCTAATTCAAGTCAACAATTACTTAGTTCCTACTATATACCAGGGGAGAAACAGTGTGGCATAGGATTTGGAGAGACAGACTTGGAGCCAAGACGGCTTGGATTAGACAGACCAGCTGTGTGACTCCAGGCTACTCTCTAAGAGTATACAGTGTCAAGAAAGTGTCAATCTGCATTGGTGGAGATAGTTTCTTCATCAAATGCCACTGAATTCATGGGTCTGGTTTCTATCACCAGGCACTGTGCTAGGGATTCAGAGACAAAATAATGAACCATCTCTACTCTCAAGAAGCTTAGACTCTATGGAGAAGATACAAAATATTTACAAGCAAGTCAGTAAAACACTATCTACAAAGTGATTTTGAAAGAAAGGTAGTGATAGTAACTGGGAGACCTGGGAAAGGTTGTGTTTCACATTTGATTTTATTTTGATTTGGGGGGAGGGGATATATGAAATTTTATTTTATGTTTTTCAGTAAAAACTCCTTTAAAGTTTTGAGTTCCAAATTTTATCTTTTCTTTTCTCCCTCCGCTCCCCACTCCCTGAGGCAGTAAGCAATCAGATATAGGTATGTATGTGCAATTATGTAAACCATTGTCATATTAATCATTTTGTATGAGAAAACTTGAATAAGAAAAAATGAAAATGAAAAATAGCATGCTTCAATATGTGTTCAATCAATATCAGTTCTTTCCCTGGAGGTGGATAGTATGCTTCATCATTAGTCCTTTAGGATTGTCTTAGATCATTGTATTGCTGAGAATAGTTTAGTCATCTACTTGACTGAACTGTGCACAGTGTTCTCTTGGTTCTGCTCACTTCACTATACATCATTTCATGTAAGTCTTTCCAGGCCTTTCTGAAATCATCCTGCTTTTTATTTCTTACTGCACAGTAACATTCCATCACCATCATATACCACAGCTTATTTAGCCATTCCCCAATGGATGGGCAGTCCTTTGATTTCCAGTTCTTAGCCACTAAAAAAAGATATGCTATAAATAGTTTTTGTACAAATAGGTCTTTTTCTCTTCTAAGGAATGTCTTTGGGATATAAGCCTAGCAGTGGTATTGTTGGATCAAAGGGCATGCACAATTCGATAGCCCTTTGGGCACGGTTGTATTTTGAGGGATTTTATGTGGTAGAGGTGAGGAAGGACCATTTATGAAAAGCTCCAGCAGTGGGACATGGAGTATCCTCTAAAGAGAGCAGCGTGCAGGCTGGTTTGACTGGAATGTAGAGTTCACAAAACGTAGTAATAATATACATGAAAGGGACAGGAGAGGCTGGTGGGAGCCATTGTAGATATTTGAGGAGGGAAATGACATGGTCAGGTCCTACTTGATCCAGTGTTTGTAGACTTTGAAAGCCAAGAGGCTGATTGGTTTCTAATCTGTTTCTAATCACCTCCTCTCTCTAGCCTGCAGCCACTTGAGATGTGTTTCCCCAAGGAGTGTAATCAGTCACATTTCATTTCTGGAGAGTGGGGAGGAAGGTTACCAGAAAAGTCTCCTTGGTTCTTCAAAGACTGGCCTATGGTGAAGTGAAGAGCATATAATCTTCCCCAGCACTAATCTGTCTTTGATTTTTAATCCAAATTCATTTGCTAATGCTTCAAACATTGTGTGCAAAACTCTACACTAGGTCTATTACTGGTCCTGCTCTCAGGGGGCTTGTGCTGTAATTCAGAGAAGGGCAAGAAAACAGATTAACTGTGTTGCCAGGATGAGTGTAAAAGGTGATGTCTAGGAAAGATGCTAAGAGAAACAGGAGGAGGGACAGAAGGACAAGAAAGGCTTCAGGGAGCCAAGCAGAGGCTCCTTTGGGGCAGAGACTGCGTCTCTTGTGGCTCAGGCAATGCCTGGCATATAGTAGGTGCCTAATGTTTGCTTAATGAACTGACCTTTCTTAGCCTCAGTTTCCTCAAAAAGTGAGCTCTGGAGTCTTGGAGAATTGGGTTCCTATTGATTATGTTATCCTGAACAATCCCTGATGCTTTCAGATCCTTGGTATAGTCTCCCTTCTATCCCTCCCTCTCCCTCTCCTGTTTCCCTCTCCCCATCCCCCCTCGCCCCTACTCTCCTGTCTTTCTCTCTCCTTTCCTGTCTCTCTTCCTCTCCCTCTTCACTCCTCCCCCTCTCCTCTCTCCCCTTTCCTGTCTCCCTCCTCTCTCCCTCTCTCCCCTCCCTTTCTCCCTTCTCTCTTCTCTCCCTTCTCCATTCTCTCCCCTCCTCTCTTTCCACTCTCTCTGCCCCCCTCCCCTCTCCTCTCCCCTTTCCTCTTTCTGTCCTCTCTCCCTCTTTCTCCCCTCCCCTGTTCCTCTATCTTGTCTCTCTCCCTTCTCTCTCTCTCCCCCTCTCTCTTTTCCTCCCTCTCCCTCTCTCCCTTCTCTCTCTCCTCTCCTTCTTTCCCTCTCTTGCCTCTTCTCTCTCCCCCCTCTCTTTTTTCCTCCCTCTCCCTTCTCTCTCTTCTCTCCTTTCCCTCTCCTGCCTCCCCTCTCTCCCATCTCTCCCCTCCTCTCCTCTTCCTCTCTTGTCTCCTTTCTCTTTCTCCTCTCCCCTTTCCTGTCTCCCTTCTCTCCCCTCTCCTCTTTCTATCCTCTCCCTCTTTCCCCCCTCCTGTCTCCCTCTCCCTATCCCCCTTGCCCCTTCTCTTGTCTTCCTCTTCTCCCTCTCCTGTCTCCCTTCTTCTCCCTCTTCACTCCTTCCCCTCTCCTTTCCCATTTTCTCTCTCCTCTCTTCCCCTCTGTCCTGTCTCCCTCCTCTCTCCTCCCTTTCTCCCTCTCACCTCTTCTCCTGTCTCCTCTCTCCCTTCTCTCTCTCCTCTCCCTCTTTCCCTCCCTCTCCTGTCTCCCTCTCCCTTCTCTCTCTTCTCCCTCTTTCCCTTCATCTCCTCTCCTTTATCTCCTCTCTCCCCTCCTCTCTTGTCTCCTTTCTCCCTTCTCTCCCCTCATCTCCTCTCCTCTCCTTCTCTCTCCCTTTTCTCTTTCCCTTTTCCATCCTCTCTCCCCCCTCCTCCTCTCTTCCTCTCTTCCCCCTTTCCCCTTCTCCCCTCTCTCTCTTCCTCTCCTGTCTCCTCCTCCCTTCTCTCTCTCTCTCTCTCTCTCTCTCTCTCTCTCTCTCTCTCTCTCTCTCTCTCTCTCTCTCTCTCTCTCTCTCTCTCTCTCTCTCTCTCTCTCTCTTCCCCCCTCCCTTGGGGAGTCTCCACACTCCAAGTTTCCCAAACCCATGACATTACAGGTCTGTGCCCTCCAAGCCAAGAGTTTCCAAGGTACTGTGCCGAGTGCTAGAAATACAAAGACAAAATCTGTCCTTCCCTAAGGTGAAGAATTTATTGAAGCACCAGTCCGTGTGCCTGGCATTGGTAATGCAAAGACAGAGCACAGTTCGGAGACGGCAGAATCGTACTTTAAACCTTGCACTGCACCCTAGAGGCATTGCTTTCTTTGAACTTTACAGCAAGCTTGGGAGATGCAGGGATTAGCCATCCCTCCTGAAAGATGAAGAAAGGAAGGCTCATATTTGCTAAAGAGCACACAGGGGGTGAGAGTGTGAGAGGTGAGATTTGAACCCAGATTTCTCGAGCCAGCACTCTGCCTGGGCTGTCTTACCTGAACAGTGTCTGTGTGCTGAGTGAGGCTAGCAGGCGCTCAGTAAGGAGCATGTATAATCATTAGCTGCCCCAGGCCATACTACAGTGGGCTGAAAATTGCCCAAACTCTGTCTGAGCCCTTCTCAGAATCGCTGGTAAACAAGTCACGAAATCCATTCCCTTCCCAGAGAGCAAAGCAAAGCCTCATTAATTTCGGCCCTGCTCAAAATTGGCAATAACTCATTCACAGGATGTGTGGCTTTTATTGAGTCCAAAAGTTAGAAATGAGTGGTGAGCCACATAATGCTCTAATTTGGGGAAGGGCAAGAAAATAGGGCTAGACCCAGTTAGAGCCCAGAGACTGGATTAGAATTCAGCCTATGACACACGTTAGCTATGTGGCCCTGGATGGGTCATTTCACCTTTAGGAGCCTGTTTCCTTATCTATAAAATGGAGATTACTCAGTCAGTCAGCAAGCATTTAAGCATCCACTAGTCAGGGTGGGATAAATCTATCCAGATTTGCCTGAAACTGAGCAGCTCAAAGGTCCTACATTGATCGGCTTTCAAGTTGTTAGGACACCATCAAAATGACCTAAACCCCAACCTGTTCCCTGCCAGCCTGTTCTGTCTCTTGCATGATGGATCCTTCCCATTCCTCTGTTTCTTGCCTGTCTGCTGACAGCTGAGCAACCCAAAGGCCTGAGCTGCTGCCCATCCCCAGCCTGATCCAAGCCCTCTCGACCCAAGAGGAAGGCAGCCAAAAAGGAGGGTGGGGTGGGTGTGAATGGGCCATCTGGGCAGTTGGATCATCTTCAGGATTACTAAAAGCAGGGGAGGAACCCTTAAATGCCCTTGCCCTGATTCCTAATTTGGTCCATGATCCAGGCCTAATTTATCACAAAATATGGCTATGGAAGATGAGCCAGAAAGGGGTGTGCAAGTGGCCTCTGGGAAGATGCACGATGGCTGTATAGGCCTGACGAGGGCAAGCACGCTGGCATTTCAGCTCTATGGCTGAACACTAGTCCTTAGTACTAAAACAACAGTTATAATTCTAGTGACTAAAATGTATATGGAGCTTTAAATATTGCTGAATATATGTGATTTCATCTGGCACTCACTAAAATTCTATGGAGGATTGTGACCATTCAACCCCCTTTTACAGCTGAAACTGAGGCCAACAGGATGTGAAGTGACTTACCCAGGGTCACACAGCTAGGAAATGTGAACTCGGGAAGATGAGTCTAACTGACGCCAGGCCCAGCGAGCACTCTATCCAATGGGCCACCAAGAGAAATATTCGATGAAGAGTTATCAGTTGCTGTACTAACTGGCAGGTGTTTGTGGTAAGAACTATGTCTCAATACGTGGGGTGTTATTAGAATCTTCACCCCACCACCCTCCAAACCTGAATACTCATATGTAGCATGGAGTAGTGTGGAGGGCATATTAGGCTTAGCATCAGGAAGATCCGGCTTCATATCCTGCCTTAGACCCTTATTGACTGTGTGACCTTGGGCAAGTCCCTTCACCTCCTCTGAAGCTCAGTTTTCCTCTCTCTAAAAGGAGGATGATAATGGCACTGACTTCATAGAGCTGTTATAAGGATCAATTGAGATTGTGTATGAAATATACTGTACAAACTGTAAAACAACGTTATCAATCAACCATTAATCCCTCAATCTGTGCTGGCCTAGGTACTGAGGCTACCAAAACAAAGAATGACACAATCCTTCTCAAAGAGCTTACATTCTATATAACTATCAGCTACTATCATTGTCATTAAATGGACCCTTCACCTGCCTCCTTAATCATTTCCACATATTCCTCACCAGTTCTGCCCACTAGGCCTTTGCTCATACTGTGCTCCCTGCCCAGCATGCCTTTTCATATATGTAAATCCCACTCAAGACAAGTTCCACCCCATCCATCAAGCTTTTACCTTATCACTTTATCTATTGCCTTTCCCTTCTGAGGACAGTTAAAAGCCTTTTGTTAAATGTGTTAAAAATAGCAATAGTATCGGGGCAGCTAGGTGGTGCAGTGGATAGAGCACCGGCCCTGGAGTCAGGAGTACCTGAGTTCAAATCCGGCCTCAGACACTTAACACTTACTAGCTGTGTGACCCTGGGCAAGTCACTTAACCCCAATTGCTTCACTAAAAAAAAAATAGCAATAGTAAATAACATTTATAAAGGGCTCTAAGGTTTGCAAAAGTGTTTTATATCTATGGACATGCACATTGTTCACAAATTTCTAGAGGGTAAGAACCATGACATTTTAAAAAAAACCAACAACTTTTGTATCTCCCCAGCTCCTGGTATAGTGTCTTGCACATAGTAGGTGCTTAATACTTTTCTGTCGAGTTGGTTTGAGTTTGTAGCACACAATTTGGCATTTAATTACACACACTCTTGTTCTGCTGTGCAATGATGGTCATGGGTCCTGGTGTTCCAACAAACTGCATCCCTTCCATAGAGGGAAAGGGGAGAGAATAAGCATTTGTACAGCACCTACTGTGTGCCAAGCACTGTGCTAAGAGTGTTGTGGGGCATATTTGAATTTGATAAACCACAGTGAATTGAAATTAATTTTGTTTTAGGAATCCTCAGGGGATTTCATGATTTGCCTTGAGACAGGTTGAGATGCTCAAAAATGATAATAGCAACAAGATTTCAGGGAAGGGAATCTGGGCTGTGATATATTAATATTCTTCCTTGGTAAGAGACAGATGTTGTAACTACTGGAAAGTCTACATAGTACGCTTCCCACCCCTATGCTCACTCACTTGCACTCTCTTTCATACATGCGCACGCACACACACACACTCTCAGAAGAAGGGGAAAGGAAGATTTACTTTATAAGTCCTTCAGATGAGGAGTAAGGATTTTCTCTCATCACTAATACCTAGTACAGTAATGAGTGAATACTATATGAGTTAGAAATAGAAGACAGGATGACAGAAGATGGAATATTATTGGCGGGGGGGGGGGGCTGTGAGGAAGCACCGTAAAATACATAGCTGAGCCTAAGGAAGATCCAAGTTCAAATCCAGCCTGAGACACTTACTAGCTGTGTGACCCTGGACAAACCACTTCCCCTCCCTGTGCCTCAGTTTCTTCAACTGCAAAATGGGGATAATAATAGCATCTACCTCCCAGGGTGGTTGTGAGGATCAAATGGAGATACTTGTAAAGTGTTTAGCATAGTGCCCAGCATGCAGTAGGTGCTTAATAAATGCTTGTTTCCTTTCCTTTATTCATCTTAAACTGGAGAATTAATTTAGTCCATTGAATTTAGTGCTGGGAGATTGTAATTTTACAGATGAGAAACAGGAGGGCCTTGAGAGGTAACGTAATGACTTGCCCAAGGTCTCACAGCCAGTCAGTGGAAGGATCCAGGATGTAAACACAGGGCTCTCTTTACAGCCTCCCTGGTGCCCCACCTCCAGCTGTGATTAGACTGTTCCCTGCCAAAGGCTGGCAGGGCTGGCATTTCCTAATAGCCTGGCTCCTTATTCACTGACTGATGGCTGTCTCAAATGCCATCATCCCACAACTCTACCTCAAAGCAGTAAATCACCGTTAGGAGGAGGGAGAGATTTTCTTTTGGCTCCTTAGGAACATCTGTGAAAAATAATAGGTTTGCAAAATGCTCTACAAATATTATCTCATTTGATTCACCCAACAACCCTGTGCTCTTCTTTTACAGATGAGGAAACTGAGGCAGACAGTGGTTAAGCGGCTTACCAGGGGTGACAGAACTAGTAAGTGTCCGAGGCTGGATTTGAACTCAGGTCTTGTCTCCAGGCTCAGCACTCTATCCGATGTACCACCCAGCTGCCTATGCCAATGAAATCACAAGTCCAATCCCTGTCTCTTTCAAACTAAACATGACACAGATATTTTGGGAGCATAGGATCAGACCCGGAGGGGACCTTCAAGGAGATCTAGTCTATCCTCCCTCATTTTACAGAACAGGATACTGAGGCCTAGAGAGAAGAAAGTCATCTCTGCCCCAACTCACACAGGTGGTAAATAACAAAGTCTTTTTTTCAGAGAACATTTATTTACCCCCATTTCCAGCTGTCTACAGTAGTACTCTCTCAACTCTTTTGAAGCCAATTAGTCATGGAACCCTCAGTCCCAATAAGTGTTTACTTGTAAGTTAGAGACAAGCTGCATGATTGGCTAATACAAGTGAGGAATGGATGGGATACCACCCAGCTTCCTACTATCTGAAGAGCCAATCACAAAATGCCCTAAAGTCAGACCAAAGGCTCCTTCTTGGGGTTAAGCTGTGGTGCCCACTTTGGAGACCGCTGGTTGATGGGCAGTGGAGAAATGACAAGAAGGGGAAAATGATATTGGTTTGATTCATGGTAGATGGAAGATTTGATGGTGTAGGAGTAGTCTGGAAGTCCACTGAGGGACCTCCATATTTGCACCCTAGGATAAAGTCAGCTCCACCTCACTTTTGCATTGGTATGGACAGAGCAGTGCGCAATCCTGGGAGGGAGACCAGTTTTCACAATACTCCATTCACATTGGCCAGAGGGCCAGCCACTTTGGCTCTGTCCAGTGGGAATAGAATGGGCATAGAAATCCCTGAGGGCCTGGTACTCCCAGGATTCTGGGAACTTTTCAGAGTCACCAGAAATCTCTTAAAAGGAAACCCATCTGGGGCAGCTAGATGGCGCAGTGGTTAAAGCACTGGCCCTGGATTCAGGAGTACCTGAGTTCAAATCCGGCCTCAGACACTTGACACTTACTAGCTGTGTGACCCTGGGCAAGTCACTTAACCCCATTGCCTAAAAAAAAAAAAAATGGAAACCCATCAGGAGCTGGCCACCTTCTGCCCCCAAGGGCATTCCATTGTCTTTCCTTTTCAATCTCAGCTCCCAGGCTCTGAATTCTCCCAGATATTATTAATACTCTACAATGTGAGGAAATAACTATAATCTAGCATCTTTCTCCAATTCACATATTTCTTTAATTACAGAACACGCTACCCCTGCAATAACAGGTTTGCCATCTGCTGGCAAAACACATTGGGATCTTTTCTCCCTCCTGTCTTCCTTTGATCTCTCATACATATAAATTATATTTGACAAGGGCTGGTTCTGGAAAAAACTCAAACATGGCTTACAGGCTCTGGGGCTCTGATTGGTCACAAGCCCCCACCCCTTTTTTTCTTCCCTTTTCAGACATCTATTTTTAATTTGTCCTTTAAAAGGCAACGGGAATGAGTTTAAGTACCAAATTTAGGGACTGTTTGAAAGAAGTCTTTTAAAACTTTACTAGGTTGGGATTTTTTTTTCCAAGACAGAAAGAAAACCAGTTTTTCTTAAACCAAAACAGCCCCCGTGGTGCATGCAATGAAGGGCCTTAAAGTAAGGAGAAGCAGGCTGCTTCCCCTCTCATTTCCCATCGTGGATGAGATGTCAGGAAACAGGAATCCGTGATGAAAAGTAAGTCTGGATTGCTCAGAGCTTGTTAGGGGTGGGAATGAGGAAGGACTCAATGATTTCATCTGGCCACTTGATCTGCTTCCTTTTCCTGAAGACATGAAACCTGCTTGGATATGAAGGTACCTGCAATCGAGGTGGAAGTGGAGGCGGTTCTGGGTGTGAGATCTAAAGTTAGAACCCAGGATCCATGGCCTGACTCTCCTACTGACCACAACTCACTTAACCTCTCCAGGCCTCCATTTCTTCATTGGCAAAGGGACGGGGGATGGACTTGATGGCTTCTGAGTTCCCTTTCTGAGGAAAGAATTCACCTTTCAACCCTTAGAATGGGCAATAAGGCAAGGAGAAGTTCATTTTCCTGCCACTTCTCCACTGGTAAGGGTACTAATAATAGCTAGCATTTATATAATGCCTACTATGTGTCAGGCCCTATGCTAAGTGCTCTACCAATATAGCTCATTTGATCCTTGCAACAACCCTGAGAGGTAGGGGATATTATCCCCACTTTTCAGATAAGGAAACTGAGGCAGGCAAGTTAAGTGACTTGCTCAGGGTCACACAGCTAACAAGTGTCTGAAGCTGGATTTGAACTAAAGTGTTTTGTTTTTTTGTTGTTGTTGTTGTTGTTTTTTACCGTAGGCCCAGTATTCTATCCTGTACTACTGAACTATCTATCTCTAACTCGGTGGTATCTGGACCCCTAATCTCTAACCAATGTGAACAAATGACAAGTTGGAACCTGTAATTAAAGCTACTGACTCCAGTCAGGATTAAACTAAAAGCACAGCCCCTGTTTACTCAAAGGAGGATAATTTTGTTTCCCATCAAGTAAGAAAGATCCATAAACCTTCAGGAAACCTTAGCCTTGGGATCAAGGAGGGTCTGACTTGTGCTGGATAGCCTGAGAAAGAAAGGGAAGCAAGCTTGGGCTACCTTCAACAAAGAGGAGGCCAAGACCTCCAACTTGGGTGGCAAAGTCAAGGCTGAGAAGCAGAGACAAGGCAAAAATATACCTGAACCCTGAATGATACAGCCTGACCATGAATAATAGCGGACATTTATATGGCCCTCTACGATTTTCAACAAAGAACTTTACATATATTATCTCTCCCCCCAGAATGACTGAATTTCTGATACCAAAGGAACTGCAGGGACCCACCAACCTTATTTTGTGCTATGATCTCTTCTCAGAATCATGCTTTTAAATGCCTAAAATCAAATCCAGCAGATGACAAGGAAAACAAATTTGGAACACAAAGTTTTGTGGTTTTTTCTAAGTGATGTCAAGGGGCAGCTAGGTGGTACAGTGGATAGAGTACCAGCCCTGGATTCAGGAGGACCTGAGTTCAAATCTGACCTCAGACACTTGACACTTACTAGCTGTGTGACTCTGGGCAAGTCACTTAATCCCAATTGCCTCACCAAAAAAAACCCCGTGATGTCAAAATTTGTATTCTACATGTAATTTGGGAAAATAAAATTCTAAATATTGAAAATTTTAAAAAAGAAATATCATTGAAGTATTTATAACACAGGTTCAGTTGATCTCAGGTTAAGAACCCCTGATCTAATCCAGCTTGTTCTTGAGAGACGATTACTCCTTCAGCTTTTACTCAAACACCTCTGAGGAGGGATTCCTTTTTTTTTTTTTTTTTTTTTTAGTGAGGCAATTGGGGTTAAGTGACTTGCCCAGGGTCACACAGCTAGTAAGTGTTAAGTGTCCGAGGCTGGATTTGAACTCAGGTACTCCTGACTCCAGGGCCAGTGCTCTATCCACTGCACC
The DNA here is from genome assembly GCF_019393635.1 of Dromiciops gliroides. NCBI lineage: Eukaryota > Metazoa > Chordata > Mammalia > Microbiotheria > Microbiotheriidae > Dromiciops > Dromiciops gliroides. The sequence continues at coordinate 281,611,175 of NC_057865.1, read as the reverse complement.
ACCTAGCTTCCCCTGAGGAGGGATTCCTAACCCATTCTACTTTTGGTTAGCTCCCATTCCTTTTTTTTGGTGGTGCAATGAGGGTTAAGTGACTTGCCCAGGGTCACACAGCTAGTAAGTGTCAAGTGTCTGAAGCCACATTTGAACTCGGGTCCTCCTGAATCCAGGGCCAATGCTTTATCCACTGTGCCATGTGGCTGCCCCAAGTTAGCTCCCATTCTTAGGAAGGCTTTCCTTATGCCCAGTCTAAATCTGCTTTTCTGTGACTCCCACCCGATATGTTTATTTCTGCCCCCTGTGACCAAGCCTTCTTCTATTTGAACCTCACAAGAACTCTGGGAGGTAGGTACCACTAATCTTATTTCATAGATGAGCAAACTAAGGTTTGGGAAAGTTATGACATGACACAGCTTGGTATGTACTATTAACATCATTGACTGTAGTCTGAGCCCCTCTTTATAGAGATGAGTAAACTGAGGCTTGAGAAGGCTAAATGACTTGACCAACATCCCCTTGGGCAGTAAGTCATTAGTGATGATTTGGACCCCTCTCCCTCTCCTCTGACTTCCCTCTCTTGGCAGCTCGCCCAAGTGGACCCAATCTACAATTTAACCCCATTTTTCTGCATATGTTTCCCAAGGACAAATGGCTTGATGGGGGGCAGGGTCAGCATCCAGAGAAGCTTGCCAAATAGCACTAATAGGAATAGATTTTCCAATTCATCACCTCCCCAAGCAGGAAGGAGGACAATGAAAAGTAGATGAAGGCTAATGGAATTGTTGGGAAGGCTGTGATCCCCTCCCACAAGGAGGGGACAAAAGAGCCCAGCAGAATGTTGGCTAATTCTCTAAGTGCGGTGATCAATCACTGTGGGGGAAAGGGAAAATGACCTTGCTTCTCCAGAATGAAACCCCCAAGGAAATCCACCCCCATCCCTGTTCATCAATAGGGCTGGAGGGCAGCACCAACATCGCTTACTTGTGATGACAAGAAGGTTGTTATGGTGGAGCTGGGAGAGGCAGAGACTAAATGGGGATCAGGAAAGGACAGAAAGGGGGGACCTGGTACTCCCTTGGGAGTCATTTTTTCAGTTGTCTGACTCTCTGTGACCCCATTAGGGGTTTTCTTGGCAGAGATACTGGAGTGGTTCTCCATTTCCTTCTCCAGCTCATTTTACATATGAGGAAACTGAGGCAAACAGGGTGAAGTGACTTACCCTGGGTCACACAGCTAGTAAGTGTCTAAGGCCAGATTTGAACTCATGAAGATGAGTCTTCCTGACTCCAGGCCCCACATTCTATCCCCTGTACCACCTAGCTGCCTAGGGACTATTACCACCCCCATTTTAGAGGTGAAGAAACAGGGGTAAATAGGTTGAAGTGACTTGCCCACCTATTAAGTATCTGAGGCTGGATTTGAACTCAGGAAGACGATGAGTCTTCCTGACTCCAGGTCCAGTGCTTCATCTTCTCTGTCTCACCTAGGCATAGAACTTGAAATCCCAAGAGTCGGAGGGCCTGGGTTCAAGTCCCTTGTTCTGCCACCACTGCCTTTGTAAGTAGCTTAACCTCCCTTTACCTCCATTTCCTCGTTTAAAAGGAAAGGACCCAACTGGATGGCTTCACACATCCCAATCTATGATCAGTGAATTAGCTACATATTGCAACTAGTCCAACACAAACTCCCTATCACTGTAGACAAAGGGTTATTGTTTGAAGACCTCCAATGGGCTGGGAGTGGTGATGGAGGGGGAGGGTACCCAAAGAGTATCTCTGACAGGGCCAACCGTGGCATTTAGCGAAAGCTCTAATTGTGAAGAAGCTTTTCCTGGTCACAAACCTAACTTCTACCCATTGCTCCCAGTTCTAGAATGTAAGAATAGAAGGTCCCGGGGCAGCTAGGTGGCGCAGTGGATAAAGCACTGGCCCTGGATTCAGGAAGACCTGAGTTCAAATCCGACCTCAAACACTTGACACTAGCTGTGTGACCCTGGGCAAGTCACTTGACCTACATAGCCCCCCACACAAAAAGAATATAAATTCCTAAAGGGCAGGAACTTTTTTTTTTGCCTTAAATCTTTGTATTCCCTATACCTTGAACTGTATGTAGGACACAGACAATGCTTAAAATGCTTAATACATGAATAGGGCCACACGGAACAAGTATGCTCCCTCCCCAACCCCCTCATTTTATAGGACCCAAAGCCCAGAAAGGGAGAGGCGACTGCACCTCACTCAGAGTCTCCTGTTTTTTCTAATTTTGGCCTCTATCCCCAACCTAGTGTATATTTACTAAGGCAGTGCTATGGGCCAGGCACTGTGCTAAGTGTTGGGGCTACAGTTAATGAAAAGACAGTCCCTGCTCAAGGATCTTGTGATTGAAAGGGGGAGATGACACTATTCTCTCTTCTTCTCGGTTCTTAGGTCTAACTGACATCATCCCGTTAAAAGTGCATGACTCAGGGCAGCTAGGTGGCACAGTGGATAAAGCACTGGTCCTGGATTCAGGAGGACCTGAGTTCAAATCTGTCCTCAGACACTTACACTTACTAGCTGTGTGACCTTGAACAAGTCACTTAACCCTCATTGCATGACTCATGCAGGGTCCTGAGACAACCAATATTTTTCCCTGTTACCCACAAGTAAATGCCAAGTTTTATAGATCCTGTCTCTGCAATCTTTCTCTTCTCCTTTTCATTTCCATCTTGTTATTTCAGAACCTTGGCTTTTCTCATCTTGACTATTATAATGGACTTTGGGCTTCCAGGTTCTCCCTTCTCCTTCCATCCTTCATATGGTAAAGGTATCTTCCTATATGCATTGTCTCTCCCTTTAGACTGTAAACTCCCAGAGAACATAGATTCTGCCTTTGGTCTTTATCTCTTGGGTATGGTAGCAATCTGCTTCCTACCTCTTCTGCTGGTTCTTTCTCAGTCTCCTTGGCTGGATCTTCATCCAGGTCACACTCATTAACCACTGATGTCCCTACAGGTTCTGTGCTGGGCCCTCTTTTCATTTCCTTCTACGTCCTCTTGCTTGGGGATCCCATTGGGTGACACGGGTTCAGTTATCTGTACAGATGATTCCCAGACCAATAATCAAGCCCTAATCTCTTTTCTAAACTCCAGGCTCAAATATGCAATTGCCTCCTGGACACCTTCAACTGTAGACACCTCACACTCAACATGTCCAGAACAGAACTCATCTTGTGCCTTCAACCCTCCTCTTTCCCATACTCCCTTCTTCTTGTCAAGGGCATCACCATCTTCCAAGTCCCCCGGGCTCACACGCTCAGCATCATTCTTATGTCCTCACTTGCCCACACCCCATGTTTCCAATCTATTGACAAGTCTTCTCTACGTTCACAACATCTCTTGGATACATCCCCTTCTCTCCATTTAACGTAGCTCCCTATTACCTATAGGGTTAAATATATGCCCCTCCATTTGGCATTTACATTCCATTCACAATGTGTCCCCTTCCTACGTTTCCAGTCTTCTCATACTTTACTCCCCTCCATATCCTCTAAGGATCTAGTCCTACTGGCTGCAGGGTGGAGGGGGGCAGAGACCAGGAGTGATGGGTGCAAATTACAAAGGCTAGATGTCGAGAAGAAAACAAAAGAGACTTTTTTGACATAATTCAAGTTGGTGAGTAGGGATTGTTTCATTCTTTGTACTTGTATCAGGGGTTGGGGTGGGACACACCAAAACCTCAGCAGAGAGAATAGCTTGGTTTCTCTGTATAGTACACTTCCACTATCAGGGCAGTTCCCAGTGGAGCTGGGGAGAGGGAATTGAGGATGCCAGTTTAGCATATTCTGTACTTGCACCATGTCTTTGTATTACTGGCTGGCACATAGTAGGTGCTTTAAAAAACTGATTGACTCAGTGATGCTGCATTCCCTCTCTTTGGAGGTCTTCAAGCAGAGCCCGGATGACCCCTTGGTTGTGTATGGGTTGGACTGGATAACCTAGACTAGAGGTCTCTTCCAACTCTCAAATTCTATGACTGTTTAAATCAGTGGAAATAGCTACCCAGCACCGACTGGCTGATGGATTGAAGCTCCGCATTTTTGAACGACGTCTAATTCGGGGCCTCTGGTGCGGTTCCTTGGTAACCAAGGCTGATGGTTTTCTGTTCAGTTCTCCCGCTGCCTCTGGGTCTAGGTAATGGCCTGCAGGAGGGAAGGGACAACCGGGCCTTCGTTAGCTCTACTCTTTCCTCCTCAGCAGGGCAGCGGCTCTCTTCCCTGAAACCAGTTACTCGGCTCTTCACTCAATCAGAGCCCTGGAGTTTCCATTGTTTGCCCAGCATGACTCTATGGGGGCCAGGGATGGGGAGGGGGTCACAGAGAGATGGTAATGGGAGAGAGGAAGAAAGCACACAGGGAGAGAGATGGCACCAGGGGCCTGGCTGCCTTTCACTTTCACGATATTCATGAATATCAAATGAGATCACATATAGCAACCTGGCTGACCTTACAATGCCACATAAATGTTAGCGATTTACATCATCCTGAATCCAGAACTGGAGGAAGAGACCTTAGAGGCAACCCCTTCCTTTGACAGCTAAGTAAACTGAGGTCTAGGGACTTGCCTGAGACCATGGAGATAGGTGGTAAATCCCATGTCCTCTAATCCTGGTGCCAGGGATTCTCCCAAGAGGAACAGGTTTTGTTAAGGAAACATATTGATAGTAAAAAAAAGGTTTGTAGAGAAGAGATACCAGAATGGGATGTTTTCTCCCTCTTCTGTCATATTTCCCAGTATGGAAACTCCCTCCACCAATGCAGATCAATAACTCACTTATAGCTTGGTCTTAAAGAGCTTCCTGGGCCACTGAAGGGTTAAACCTGTCTGTGATAAGCAGTAAAAAGCTATGTCCTATCAAGTCCATGACAGCTTTCCTTCCCCGTATTCTCTGTGTAAAGGAAGGTCATAAGAATATTGGTTCAAGGGAAAGTTCATCTTTTTTTAATGAACCCAGTAGTAGTTTTCTCAGCTACAGCAGAGAAGTTCAGGTAGCTGACACAGTGATTTTTACTTGTTTAATTATGATTGAATCCAAGAAACCAAAGTCTCCCTCCAGGGGACCTAATTTCCTGAGCGCACATTGAACCCTCAGGCCTCAGTTTCCTCCTCTGTCAATTGAGGAGATTGGTCTAGATGCTTTCTAGGGTTCCTTCCAATGCATTGAAGCTTCCAAAGCGGGTAGGGGCCATGCAGTCAGGTATGGCCCAAGGGACCCTGGGAGCAATGGGAGGGTACTGAAGGCAGGGGGAGGGATCCAAAAAAAATATTGTTGTTGGCATCACCAATTTGCAAGGGACCAGTCCTGATAATTACAGAGCATTGAGAGGAGTAGAGAGAGGAAGAAGTGAGGACCAATGTGAGAGCACCCCAATTAATACAGTCTGACTTGTAATTACAAAATCTCAGTTTATCACATAATTATCACCAGACAGGCATAGAAATGCAATTAACTATTGAAGTACTCTGATGTTGTCACCCAAGGTCACATCGAGCTCCTTGAGCTAGACTGAGGTACTTTAAAAAAGTAACAATATTGGGGGGGGGCTAATGGACCAGTCTGGGAGCCCCCTCCTCAGGGCTCTGGTGGCCTTTAAGGAATTGGTTCAAGCTGAACCACTGTGTGAGCACTTTGTCAGAGGGGAGGTAGCCACAGAAAGGTGACTGAAACAGGACCAGAGAATCCTAGATTGAAAGCTGGAAGACATCTTATCTAGCCCAACTTTACCATTGTACAGATGAGAAAACTGAGGCTCATAGCGCTCAAGGGACTTAGGAGTATAATGGAGACTAGGGACCTCGGACAACTGAGTCCAACCCTCTCCTTTTAAAGACAAGGAAACTGAGACCCGGAAAAGCTTAAGTGACTAAGGAAGGCATTAATTAGATCTGGAGTCAGAAAGACCAGGGTTCCAATCCAGCCTCAGGCACTTCCTAGCAGTGTGACCCTGGGCAAGCCACTTAACTTCTGTTTGCCTCAATTTCCTTCTATATAAAATCGGTAGTTGTGATGTTCATTTGAGATATGTATAAAGCACTTACCACAGCACCTGGCATATAGTAAGCACTATATAAATGTTAGCTGTTATTTTCCCCCAAAATGATCAAACATTTAAAGCTGAAAGCGACCTTAGATGAACCCCCTCCTTATACAGGTTAGAAAACCAAGGCCCAGAGAAGTCCAGAGATTTGCCCAAAGTCACAGAGTAATCATCTGTGAAGACAGGAAGGGGCCGTGTTGTAAAGAGCTTTAAATAACAGATGAATTTGTATTTGATCTTAGAATAGCTGTCCTACTTTCAACATTCTGGCTCTTTGGTGATGGGATGTTCTATGATCAATGCTGACCCTTATCAAGACCTATTTCTTTAAAAAAAACAACAACATTTCAACTTGTTTTGAAAGCAGCCCAGAAATGCTGAATCTCCCAGAGTCCTTTTCCTTCTCCCCTGTCTGGGAGGGAACAAGTATCTCCCTGTCCTGCCTGTCTCTGTCTATCTCTCTCTTTGGCAGCCAACCAGCCCTGCCAGAGGAAGCCAGCTCCGTCTCTTCTCTGTTTCCATTGCCATAGAGGAGAGGCTTCCTTGTGGCCTGTCCCAAGGGTCACTGGTGGCTGCTCAGAATGGTGTCCAGCATGGGAGACATGACCGATAGCCATAGGGCTATCAGAATTCCAAGAGGCCCCTGCTAACACCAGGTGTCTCTTCACAAATCTCAAGACTCCTCAGTATACGTCCTCCATTTACTCTCCATCCCTCACATTCCACTTCAGAGCTGAACCACAGAATGCCTATAGCCACCCTGCAAGAGTCCAGGCATGAAGGGAGGAGGGTATGTGTCTCTTAATTCCAGTGCTTTCCCTCTCAATGATTTCCTATCTATCCCATACATACCTTGTTTGTACATATGTTTGCTTGTTTTCTCCCCATTAAATTGTAAGCTCCATGAGAAACGAGTATTTATTTCTCCCATGTTTAATAACTAATTATCGTATTAGGACCAAGGTTTTTTCCTCTTTCCTACTTCCTCATCCAGAAACCAACCAGTGTGGGAAATTTCTCTCGGAGATTTATCCAGGTCAGGATCTAAACAGACAGTAAAAGAAATTCTAAGTGGGGGCTAATGGGTATATTCCTGCTCATTGTGTTTGCCTAGTTAGGTCTGGGAAAAGGTTGATTCTCCCTATTATCAAGATAGGTGACATGGAAATTAATGTCTCTGACCAAGATTTGTACCCCAAGATAGCCCCTCCTTTTGATTAGGCATTCCTCAGGAGCACCTCCTCTTCAGAGGGCACATAAGCTGTGAATGAGGGGTCTTTGGTCTAAGAGAGATGGACCAAATGAAAATCTTTTTATTAATAGCCTGCTGGCCTTATTAGTAAAATGATGAAATTACCCAGGAATTATGTCTCTCCAACCATTTCTTTTTTCTTTCTTTTTCTTTTTTTCTTGCGAGGCAATGAGGGTTAAGTGACTTGCCCAAGGTCACACAGCTGGTAAGTGTCAAGTGTCTGAGTGTGGATTTGAACTCAGATCCTAAGTCCAAGGATGGTGTTTTATCCACTGAGCCACCTAGCTGCCCCCTCTCCAACCTTTTTAATCACCATTGCTCCTTGAGGGCAGGGACTGTCTTTTGCTTCTCCTCGTGTCCCCATTGCTTAGCCCAGTGCCATGCACATAGTAGGTTCTTAATAAGCATTTATTAAATGCTTGCTTGCTTGATTGTATCATGGTGGTAGAAGTATCAGAGGAGAGAAAAGGGGATATAAACAAGAGTTGGTGTAAAGATAGAAAGGAGATGTGACAAGCAATTGGATACGGGGCAAGCATGTCCTCAAACACAACCCTCTCCCTTCTCTGGCTGCCCCCTCTCTCTGCATTGCTTTGCTCTCTTGCCTCTGAGAATCTCTGGCTTCCTTGGGAAGATCAGACCCCAGCTCGGGCAGGGGGGGCCTTTCTCCATCTCCCAGCTGCTAGTGCCTTCCTGTGGCTCTTGTAAGCACCTGGTCATTTACCTGCTATCTCCCCATTGGGAATGCATGCTCCTTGAGGACAGGATTTTTCCCCCCTTCTATTTCTATTCCCAAAACTTAGCACGGTGCCTGGCACCTAAATACGTTCTTTTGATTAGCTTTCCATCTCAGGTTACCTTCCAACTAGTGAGTAAGTACCTAGGTGGCACCGTGGATAGAGCACCGGCCCTGGAGTCCGGAGGACCTGAGTTCAAATGTGACCTTAGACACTTGATGCTTACTAGCTGTGTAACCCTGGGAAAGTCTCCCCTTGGTGTATATCTTGCCACTGGAATCAGATGGCCCTGGAGGAAAGAGTAGAGTTGGTGACCTTGCACAACCCAGCCTCACTTAAATGCAGCTCACGGCAAGTCATGACATCACCTCCTGATGTCATGGTTCTCTTTGAGAATGAAGGACAGGGGCAGCTAGGTGGCGCAGTGGATAGAGCACCGGCCCTGGAGTCAGGAGGACCTGAGTTCAAATCTGGCCTCAGACACTTGACGCTTACTAGCTGTGTGACCCTGGGCAAGTCACTTAACCCCAATTGCCTCACAAAAAAAGAAAAAAAAAGAGAATGAAGGACAAACAACAACAACCCATGTACTTACATCGTCTTTCCCAGCAGAAGTAAGCTGCTTCTGGGTACGAGCTATCCTGTCCCCAACCCTTTTAAATATTTTTAGCACCTGGCACGGTGTCTATATACAGTAGGCACTTAATAAATGCTTGTTGGTTGCCAGTTGCACTAAACATCCATTCTGGAACTACTACCAAAAGTAGCACAAGGGGCAGTCCAGTTCAGTTGAGGACACGCTGGCCTTGGAGTCAGGAAGACCTGGGTTCAGATCCTGCCTCTCCTACTCCCTACCTGTGTGACCAAGAGGAGTCACTTTAGACTCTTCTTTTAAGTCACAGATGGATTGAGAAAGGGGAGGGGAGTTTGTACATGGAGGGACAAAATCCCAGGTCCTAGGCTCATTGACCCCAAGGACATTAACATGGACACAGCTCTCCTGCCCAGCTGAGCAGACAGGGGAAGGCCCAATCCTCTTCAGCAAGAAGGGGGCTCTCGGGGCAGCTAGGTGGCGCAGTGGATAGAGCACCAGCCCTGGATTCAGGAGGACCTGAGTTCAAATCTGGCCTCAGACACTTAACACTTACTAGCTGTGTGACCCTGGGCAAGTCACTTAACCCCAATTGCCTCACTTAAAAAAAAAAAAAACAAAAACAAAGAAGGGGGCTCTCCATCCATTCTTCTGCAAAGAGCCCAGCATTATTTCTCAACTCTTCCCACCAGAAATTCATTAATGACCCTGCTGCTAATTAAATCTCTAAGGACGTCCTCATGTGGCCTTTGGTTTCCTAGGGGCTGAGCTATCCTGTTTTAATTGTTGGGAAAGAGCCCCGGGATCTGTACTTATTTCCCAGGGAGATGGTTGGTTCAATCTGTCCTGTTATTGGGCACCTCTTAGATGCATTTCCTGGCTCATGGGAGCTAGAAAGCCCTATTTTGGGGGCGGGATAGGGTGGGGGGTATGTATATGGGGGTGTATGTGGGGAAAGAAAGGGATGGAGAGATAGAAAGGAGGGGGAGAGGAGGAAGACAGACAGAAAGACACAGGCAGAGACAGAGAGATACAGACAGAGAAACACAGAGACAGAGAGACAGAGCATGAGTGCTCTCCTCTCTGGGCCCATTTCTTCAGCATCAGATGAATGGAGAGGGGGCACAAATGTAAGCCAGAGGGACACCAGGGTGCCTCCTGTCTTGCTGCCTCAGGAAGGTGGTACAAAAGTGGAGACCAGATTGCGGCTTTGGGATGGATAGAAAACATCTGCTGCATCTTAGCTCTTCATAACACTCGGGTCTCTTGTCTGCATTCGAGATGAGGGGAGGGAAGGGGAGGGGAGCGCAACAGCTGGTTAGCTCATCCCCCAGCTGAGACCCGGGGCCCCTGCCATGATCAGTCGAGTGGATGTCAGCAGCTGGATGGGTAATGGGGAGGGAAGAGACCCCAAGCCTGGCAGGGGAGAGGACGTGCCTTGTTTCTGGCCTAAGGTGTTTGTCTGAGATCTGCCAGATCGGCCTCTACTTGGAGCATCTTCCATCTAAGAGACAGCTCAGTCCTGCAAACGCAGGAGCCTAAAAGGGAGCCTCCCATCACACCACCTTCTCATAATGACCTTAGCCCTGAAATTAAGGAGGTGCTCACGTTTCTGGGATGCTTATAAAGCCCTGTAGCACCCCCAGAAATAGGGAGCACAAGAGAGTAGGGTGCAGAGAAAAGAAGGCTGCATTTGGACTCAGAGGACCCAGGTTCAAATGCTGCCACCGCTGTGCTACCTGTGCGACCTGGGGAAAGTCCAATTTAGGGGGAGAAACTTCTCACTGCCTCTGGTAGGAGGCGCCATCAGGATATTTCATCTTTGGGAACAACACAACTTTGCTCATGAACTCTCCCAACGAAGACTCAGCTCTTTCTCCCTCTCTCTCCCTCCCTTCCTCTTTCTTCCTCTCCCTCTCCCTCTCCCTCTCCCCCTCCCCTCCCCTCTTCTCTCCTCTCCTCTCCTCCCTCCTCTCGCCTTTCTCCTCTCTCCCTCCCTCCTTTCTGTCCTCTCTCTCCTCCCTCCCTCTGTGTGTGTACATATATGTATATTTGTGTACACACATACACATATATAAATACATACATACATACATATATAGGAGAACTGGGGAGTTGGGGTAAGAGGGAACTTAAAATGTCCATTTTATCTTTATCTTAAAATTGATCCCAGTCCTCTCATTCGCTCCCAGTGATGTTACCAGTCCTTCAAAATATTCAGTATCTCCTGTGGTGAACAGCCAAGGGATGCTTGTCAACCGTGTGACATCAGGCAAGTCATTTAACTTTCCTGTCCTCTCCTGTGTAAAATGGGGGTAATATTTTGCTAATACTTTACAGCATGGGAGATGGAGCCAGGAGGACCTGAGTTCATATCCGGCCTCAGACACTTACTAGCTGTATGACCCTGGGCCTGGACCCAGCTGTATCACCCTGTTGGCCTCAGTTCCCTCATCTGTCAAATGAGCTGGAGCAGGAAATGGCAAACCACTCTGGGATCTTTGCCAAAACACCCCGAATGGGGGTCACCGAGAGTTAGGACTGAAAAACAACAACAATTACTTCCCCGAGCTATAGTGAAACAATTGGTCCACAAGGCATTTTTTAGAGACTTCAGATTTTAGCATCACAACCCTTGGGCTGGAAGGGGTCTGAAAGGCTAATTCCATCTCCTCATTTTCCAGAAGAGTTCATTAACTGAGGCCCAGTAAGGTTAAGGGATATGCCCCCAGTCACACAGCTAATACAAGTAAGAGCAACTAGCTGCTATAGAGGAGAGAATGATGAAACCAGAATGTCCTGAGTTCAAATCCTGACCCCTCAGACACTTTTTTTTTTTTTAGTGAGGCAATTGGGGTTAAGTGACTTGCCCAGGGTCACACAGCTAGTAAGTGTTAAGTGCCCTCAGACACTTTCAAGCTGTGTGAGTCTGGACAAGTTGCTTCACTGTTGCCTGCTTCATTTTCCCCATCTGGAAAATGGGAATAATAATAGCACCTACTCTCTAACACCAGGGTTGTTATGAGATGATATTTGTAAATCAATGCTAGTTGTTCTTGGGAAGGTGAGCCCAGATCTAATGCTTTTTCTATTATAGGATGTTCCTTCACACCTGTGAATAAAGGTGTCCTTTTTATAATGGGGTCATGGGGGAGGGGGTGCTGACCTGAGCTGACTTTTGGACAACACTGTCGAATGGGATCCCCATCTGGCACGAGCTACCTCCTGCTACCCTAACTAATGAGCCTTTCCATGCCAGACCCTATTAAATGATATTCCCATCTCCTTCCATTACGTGTCCACATCTCCCAGAGGAGATGCAGCATTGCATAATGAGGGTACTGCTTATCTCGGAGGCAGGGGGAGACAGGGGTGTTGCTGGGCAGCTCCAGCTTTGGGGAAGGCCTAATGCCAGATACGAGAGCCTCAACCTGGCTCCAGGGCCCTGGATTTTCCAGGTTGTGCTGGATCATGTTAGACGTGTGTCTGTCTCACCTGGAGAAGATAGAGAATCCCAGGGAAACTCTATACCAGGTCCTTGAGATATTGCCCCTGGCCCTATTGTCACTAGACTTCCTGATCTGCCAGCACCAATTAGGCTGAGTGTTTCTCTCCCTGGTTGGCGACCCCCAGGAGGCCCCATAATGCTGTGCACAATGACCCCTCTAACCACCAGGGGGGCCTGGGCATCCTAGGAGCCGGACTGTGGAGGAATGCTCCCGGCATCCCTGCAACCCAGCATCCTTCTGACATGCCTTGATTAATTCCATCTTCTCCCTCTCCCTCTCCTCTCCTCTCCTCTTTCCCCTGTCTCCCTCTCTCTCATCCACTGCTTCTTCTACAACACTGCCTGCTTCCCTCCAACTGGTCCTTCAAAATTCTCTCCCTTAGCCCTCTAACACTTTCCCCTCTGTTCTGTGAAAGAACTGGGCATCGTAGTTCACATCAACAGGGTAACATTCCCCCTTTTGCCCCAATGAGAGGAAGATTGGACTAAATGTCATTGGACAGGGCCTTGTGCCACTACGACCCCCTCCCTCCCATTCCTCTACTTCTTAATCTAGACAGGTAAAGAGGAATAGGATATAATTCAATCCTGTCAGCAAAGAAGTTGGCCCTCCCAGTTAAATGGCATCTCGTAAATACGAAGCATTGTATTACAATTTTTCAAAGCTTAGGATCTTGCAAATCATCTCTAATCTTTGAAAGGGCATTTTCTCCCCTCCTGTTCTGTCTTTTGATAGGCTGAGGTACCACAGAGAGCATCTGGTTTGGGTCTCATTTGACTGGAGTAATCTGAAGTGCCCAAAGGTATGGCAGCTTATTCAAGAGGTCACAACAGCTGAAAGAAATAGCCCCATCTTTTGATGTCAAACTTGGTGCTAGTTGTAGGAGTCATTTGCTCTACCCTCAGCTCAAAGTATGAATCTCGTTCACAGCTTCTCCAATCGGGAGCCATCTACCATTATCCCTTCCATATCTCAGGCATTAGGGGTAAGGCACCCCCTTGATCTGGAAAATGCACATAAAATTTTTTGGCTCTCTATTCATACCAGAGAAGAAGTCTGAGCTATGGTATGGTCGATATTATACAATAGTATACACATATTTTATGCATTTCTAAGTTTCTAAATTTTTTTTGTATCATCTGTTGCCCTTTGTATGTCATCTGTGGCTTCCACAAAACTCCCCCATAATTGCCATTTAATTTCTTATGTGGACCCTCAATATAGCAAAATAGCAATGGGGAAAGTTGAGATGTGTAGTTTCTACTTGAATACCTCCATTGGCAGAAAACTCACTCCACTCTCTCTTTTCTTTCAGAAAAGATATTTACTCAGTTTGTAGGATAGGAGCAGTCGGTACAGAACATTTATCCCAAAGCCCACACAGAGTCCATGGAGGGGAAGAGGGTAGGGATGAATGGGCATAATATTGGAGAATAATGGTAGTGAGACGGAGTAGAGAACATACGTAGTGAAGGAGTAACACAACTTCCACCCTCAGAGGTCTTTTCTCCCTACACTCACTCACAGGTTTTTCAGGCAGCCCTTTCATTGTTGATCAGTGCTCACTGAGCCCACCTGGGTGACTTTGGGCAAGACCACGTAACTTAAGCTTTGTGGACTTTGGTTTCCTCCTCGGTCAGTAAAACGAGGGGGATGGATTAGATGGCCTCTGAACTCTGAATTAAACATTCATAGACTGAGAGCCCTCTGATTCAGCCCCTGAAGCCCAGATTGGTTAAGTCACTTGCCCAGGGTCACACAGTAAGTTTCCGAGGCAGGCTTCAAATCCCAGGTCTTGCTTATTCCAAGTCTAGTGTCCCTTCCATTAAATCAATGATCCAAAATCTGGCTTGGGATTTATAGATTCAGAGTTGGAAGGGACCTTAGAGGCCACTGAGTTTAATTCCTTCCTTTTATAAATAAAGAAAATGAAGCCAGAATGGTTCAGAAGCTAGGTGACAAGGGGAGCAAATAAGAGTCAAGATTTGAACCCAAACCCTTTGACCTGAAATCCACCAGCACCCCTTCCACAGTACCATGCTAATTCCTTTTCTAAGAGAGTTCTTTTCTCTGCTGAGATAAACAGGTTCCAGTGCTTGTTTCTGGAAACATTCCAAGTCCAAGGCAATTCCATTTTTGGAGATGAGACTGGGGAGAAGATATGGACAGAAAGAGAAACTGAGGGTCTGTGTGTGCGCACCCATGCCACTTTTGTGTCTGAGCACATCTTACTTCTACTGGTCTCATTGGCGTGACTCTTCAGGGGATGGTGAATGATGAAAACAGAATCTTGCTAAACTGGTCTCTGCCCCAACTTTTCTGAATAACTCCTAAGCACAACCCAAGGCTGTCTCTGTCTCAGAAGGCAGGAGTTATTTCCCTTTCTGTCTTTGCATTCCCAGTTCTCTATATGTACTTAAAAAAATTTGTCAAATGAATGATTGAATCCTTATTTCAAAAGGAACCACCCAACTACCAGAGTTGGGAGTTTGTGAGTGTGATGTCAAGATTCCCTTCCCAGAATTCAAGAAGCTAAAGAGTTTATCAGTCCCACTCCCTTTATACCAAAAAATAATAAAAAAAACAATTCCACTATGTCTAGACAAGGGTTATTTCATTATTAGTGATCATTTGGGCACATTCCTGACAGCTGACTTTCAGAAAGATTTGAGGAATGAGAAAAACTTTCTAGGAGGTTAAATCTTTAAAAAAATAAAATAAACGAATGAATCCCTTTGGCTTTTCTGCTCTTGTTTAAACCAACTTGATGAGGGCCCATGACTAAAGTCCTCTGCCTCTCAAGTCAGTTGTTCTGGCACAACTCGTCTTCTCCCATTAGTCTCTCCAATTAGGTCATAGTCATTTCCACAGAGACAGACTGTACTGTTAGGAGGTTCACAGGGCCACTGATCTAGAGTGGGAAGGAACTTCAGAAGCTATCTAGGCCAATCTCCTCATTTTACAGATGAGAAAGGGCAGAGTCACAATTTGAACTCAGATCCTCTGAGGTAATGTGGTAGCAGGGGAAAAAAGCTCAGGATTCAGAGTCTGAGAAACTGATGCCCAGAGTAGGGAAATGACTCCATAGTAAATGGCAGAGGTAGAATTCAAACCCTAGCCTGTTTTTCATGTTACTTGTCCTGTGCCCCTACTCTCTGTAAGGTGACCACAGGTAGTAAAGGATTACTCAATTTAATAAATATTAAGTACCTCTTATTAATTAATCTATTAATTAAGTACCTATTATTAATTAAACAATCCACAAGCATTTATGAAGTGCCCACCACATACCAGGTACTGTCTGGGGTGCTGAGAATACAAAGAATGGAAGAGGTGCTAAGCCCTCAGCAAGCTTATAGTCTACTGGGGGAAATAAAACACACGTGCACACATACATGTATGTGTATTTACACACACACATGTCCAGTTGTGTATACATACACATTTCGGTATGTATGTAAATAACTACTAACATTTACATATAATTGATTTTTTTGGATTTAAGAGAGAAAGGTTGTCAGCCACCATTTAGTACAAGCCATACATACACTATAGGGATTCCCCCCTATATCATCCCAGATAATCCTTCACCATTGACAAAACAGACTAATAGAGTACAGAACCTGGAGTCAGGAAGACCTAAGTTTGAATTTTAACTCAGACACTTGCCAGGTGTGTGACCCTGGACCAATTACATCACTTGTCTGGCACTCAGTTTCCCCTTCTGTAAAATAAGGAGAATGGACTTGAAGACCCCTGAGCTGGTCCCTTCCAGCTCTAGAGTGAAGATCCCTTGAAAGCATTTTCTTACGACCCCTCTGTGAAGGAAGTAGGTCAAGTGACTCTTTGATAGATGTAGAAACTGAGTCCCATAGAGGCGACATGGCTTGTCCAGGGTCACAAAGCCAGTTAGTACTGAAGCCGGTCCTGACTCCAAACCCAGTCTTCTTTTTACTCTACTGCACTCCCATTCCAGAACCTGCTTGGTCACCCATAGAAAGCAGCCAGGCATTGTGCCAGGTGCCCATGGGATAACCTGAACTTTCAGGGAGAGGGCTGGTAAAAAAAAATGGACCCGTTCCCCTGGAATATCTCCCTGGCCTGACCTCCCGAGGCTTGGCTCAGCCTGCCTCATGGAAGTCATCCATTGCTAGTCTCTAATGTCAAACCCAGGCCTCTCTCTCTGGCGAGGTGTTGTAGCCTCTCATTATAAGCTCTTCAGGAATTCACTTTAACTCAGTAGCTGGTTTTCTGTCTAGTGAACCAAACAATTCCTCAAGCTCTGACCACATCCCGGTTGCTCCCGCACCCCGTCCAATGTCTGTTCATGCCTGCTTCTTGCCTACCCTCTCCCTTCCCAAAGACCCCTCCATTGTTGGGGGGGGGTGCTTCCTATCTAAATAGCAACTACAAAAGATGGGGCTAAACCCACTCAAAACCAGCTTTTGGATGGAGGGTCAAAAAATGTAGGAGGTCTAGGGGCAGCTAGGTGGTGCAGTGGATAGAGCACCGGCCCTGGAGTCAGGAGGACCTGAGTTCAAATCTGGCCTCAGACACTTAACACTCACTAGCTGTGTGACCCTGGGCAAGTCACTTAATCCCAATTGCCTCACTAAAAAAAAAATATAGGAGGGCCAGAAACAAATCACTTCCATATTTGATGATGGTGGCTCACTGCCCTACAAACCCTTACAGCCTCAAATAACAGGGGCTCGGGTTTCCCATGTTAATAGGGGTCAGACTGGCCTATGTGACCTTAAACCAGTCACTTTATCTCCGTCTTTCTAACACCTAAGGCTGTGAGGTGCAGATGGCCTTAAGGGCCTTCCTCACTGGGAGTTCTTTAACCTGATAAAATTACAATGCTAGGCAGATAGCTGGTATAGTGGATAGAATACTGGGCCAAGTTCTTAAGCTAGCTCCCATGTCAGGGTTATTCTTTTTTGTTTGGTTGGTTGGTTTTTTGGGGCAGGGAAATGGGGGTTAAGTGATTTTCCCAGGGTCACACAGCTAGTAAGTGTCAAGTGTCTGAGGCCAGATTTGAACTCAGGTCCTCCTGAATCCAGGGCCGGTGCTTTATCCACTGCACTACCTAGCTGCCCCCTGGGTTATTCTTTACTGGGAATTATTTTTGCAAGGTTGCTGGGTGGCCCAGTGGGTAGAGATTTGGAGTTTCAATCTTGCCTCAGATACTTACTGTCCTTGTGGCCCTGAGTAAATCACTTAATCTTTGAGGGCCTTAGTTTCCTCATCAGCAAAATGGTGATCGTAATCTTATTAATCAATAATAATAATAATAATTGTAATAATAATTACCTTATAGGTTCATTGTGAATGGTGAATGAGATATTTGTAAAGTACTTTATAAGGTGACTAGTTAAAAATATAATAGTTTAGAAGAGCTGGAAGGAATCAGTTTTACAGATGGGGAAACTGAGGCTGAGAGAGGGGGCAGAGACTTGCTGATTAGTTGCAATGTCAGGACCCTAACAACCTCAGTCAATGGGCATCCATGAAGTTCTTGTCCCACTCCAGTGTGGAATTGAGGGATTGAGATTCCTGTGAAGTTTGAAATGAACCAACCTTTGGTTGTTGTGCATAGCTGTGGTGAACTGTTTTTCTTCATTACAAGGAAGGTTTGGGTAGAGAGGTATGTTGGGAAGTAACCAATGTAAAAAACAAAAGATATAAAATAAATTAAACTACAACCTTCTGCCATATTCCTTTAATTTATGTGGAAAAACATCAACTCTAATATTGTGGAACCCTGGGCTCCTGACTCCCCAGTCTAGGGCCTCTCTCCTCCTTTTCCCCCTCACAACATAAATAGTTTTCCTTCTCTCTAAAGACCTCAGGTATTTTGTTTTCTTCATTTCACAGAGGAAGTAAAGTGACTTGCTTCAAGCCACCTAGGAATTAAGGGATTAGGGGGGATTAGGGTCCTGGGATTTCTCCTTCTAGCTCTGGGGAGGCAAGGGGAGTCTTCCTGAGAGTGGATTTTTAAAAGCCATAGTAGGGAGAGAGAGAAGGAGGGAGAGAGAGGGAGAGGGAGGAGAGGAGAGAGAAGGAGGAGGAGGAAGAGAAACCCATTTTCTACTGGGAGCCCTGGGGTCTAGCTGCAGCAGAAGCAAATAGGTTGGCTGCTGGTCACTCTCTCTGCAGCCCAGAAAATTGGAGGTACCAGGCAAGTAACATGTGGCAGCAAAACAGCTGGAGTCAATCTGGAATCACTTATCTATTCCCCTGCCAAAACCTCATCTTTGCCCAGTGGTGAATGTCACCTTGCTTCCTCCATCCCTGAGCCACACACATCCCACCCTCTGGGAGGGCTCCCCGCCATGCTGCCTTATTGGTCAAGCTTACACCAGCAGGGAAGCTGCCATAGCCTTGCCCCAGCCCCCAATTACCTTGTAATGTGTATAACTACACAAAAGACAATGAGACATAGTGGAGAGAGAGAAGGACTAGAAGCTGGCCTCCAGGCCTGCCTCTGACCCATACAGGCTGTGTGATCCTGGGGTGGTCACTTCCCAGTGCTCTGGTTGGGAGCCAGGCTTGCCAGGGCTCCCTTGGGATCCAGCCAGATTAAGAGAGAACTGAGAAGACTTTAACAAAATAAACAAAAAAATACAATCTAACATAGATAATGTTAATTTGTGATTTTCTAAACCAATATGCAGGTTGTTTCTATTTGAGCTTGGTGTCACTACTCTAGGCAACTGTCTAGAACTTTAAGTGGCAGATTAGGTGCTTGACCAGCATTGGCTTCATCTACCAATGATATTACAAGCCCACTCCCTATATGTTGTATATTATTAGATGTGTATAAAACACACAATCTCCCCCAAGGAGAACTTATGCTCCTTGAAGGCAGGGATGGTCTCCTAAAGATGAAAGAACAAAGATGAAGACAAACATCTTTGTATCTTCAGCACCTACCTAGAGCCTGGCACATAGCGGGCATTCAAATGCCCTCTCTCTTTCTCTTTTTCTTTCTTCTCTCTCTCTCTCTCTCTCTTTCTTTCTTCTTGCTTGCCTTCCTGCCTGCCTGTCTTTTTATTCCCAACACCTACCACAAAGTAGACACTTAATAATTTTCTCTCTCTCTCTTTTTAAAAAATAATTGTCTCTTGATTTACTGATCGCGAATCTTTTGGCTAGGAATCAAATCCAGGTTCCACCTTTGATTTGGGGTGAGGTTGGTCACTTTCCCAGAGGGAGAAAGGTCATGTCACATGGAGAAGAGTCATATCAAGGCTGCTCTGATCCCAGAGTCTCATTTTCTTACCCAAAGGCCTTTTCTCCCTCCCAGCCAGCTACCTTCCTCTCTGTTCCTATGAAAGGCCCCTGTCAATTAGCTCAAGGCAGAATTATCTTCTGTTCCAAAAATGTCTTTCATTTTGATCATCAGGAGTACTCAGCGATGATTCATGGGTGTACATGGAGTGGGGCTGGGGGGAGCGCTACCTTCTCACCCCACTGCCTACCATGGCTACAAACAATCTACCAGTACACCCTCAGGATTTAAAAGACAATATATGACAGAAATACAGAAGGAAAAAAAGGCTCAGGATCACTTATAATAAGATAGATGCAAATGGAAACAACTGGGTCTTTTACCTCCTTTCCCCCCACCTGCAGGCAAAGAGATCACCAACAGTAGCAACAGCAGCAGCAGCAGCAACAACAACAAAACAAGTACTACTCCTGCTGCTGCCACCATTTCTGTTGGACTTTCAAGCCTGGCAGGCGGTATGAGATAGACCCTACTGTTATTCCCATTTTACAGATGAAGAAACTGAGGCTGATGGAAAGAACGTGAATTGCCCAGATCTCACACACACATAGGAGGCAGGATTAGAATCCAGGTCTCCCTGATCCCTCTCCCCCATTCTCCCAATCAGTGAAATATCCATCCATTTCACCACCAAGATGAGAAAGGTGATCATGGACAGAAATCATCGATGTTAGAGGGGATGTTGGGAAGACAGGCAAGCTGTCTGGTGTAGTGGAGCTGCAAATTGTTCTAGCTGGAAGTCATGCAAGAAAAATGGCTACATCTTTGACAGAATGATAACATTACTGGGCTCCAAGGAGATTAATGGAAGGAAAAAAGGATGCATATTTAGTGAAATATAGATTAAAATATATGATATATACAAATGTGTGTATATGTATACACACAAACATACACAGAGAAATACATGTGTGTATATATACCATACCCATGTATAGGTAAATATATATTTTATATCTTACATATTTACATACATATAAAACCACACATGAATATACATGTGTACACACATATGTAGATACACACATCGGCACTATTTGTGGTAGCAAAAACAAACTGGAAACAAGGTAGGTACCCATCGATTGGGGACTGTCTAGACAAATTGTGACTAATGAATGTTCCGAACTACATATAGATACATGACTAACATGGAATATTATTATAATCCTAAGCTCCTAGGTCTAGAAGGGACCACATTGGACATCCAGTCCAACTAGTGCATTTGACAGATGGGGAAACTGAGGCTTAGAGAAGGTAGTTAATTTGTGATAGGTATGGGGAATTTAGAAAGACCCGGGAAGACTTGTATGGGCTGATGCAGAGTAAAGAACGAAATTCACTCAGGTGAATTTCAATCTTGGTTCCACAGAAGGGAGAATGAAAGTAACATCCCCTCTCTGTACAAAGATGGCAGACTACATATAAACCATCAAATATTTTTTTTAGCTTATGATTGTTTCGTTTTAGATAATTGTTTTACTTTATTACAAGAGGCAGTATTATAATTTGGGGATAAAGAGATCAGGAAATGATGGCACTATTTAAAAAAAAAGAGGCACCAATACAACTTAAACAACCCCAAACATTCACCACTTTGGGAGCTCAGGGGATTTGGCCTCAGAATTAACCTAAATAAAATGGGTGTTTGGTTTCTTAAAAATAGCGGCACAGACAACCACTTTCCCTCTGGCTTGTTTTCTCTGATAAGATGCCCAGACCTTGGTCGGTAAGCCAATGGGCTATTCCCTACAGCATACCCAGGGTTTCAGTGACTGGTATCTATTCAGTCCAGCTAAAGGTGGCCCACATCCAGTAACTTGCAGGTGTCCTGGGGCTCGATTGGCACTCAAGTATGAAACAGCAGTCCACCTCAGCTCCCCAGGTTCAAAGAGTAGGAGCCAAACGTAAATGTTTAGCTGGAGATTAGCATTTCATTTACAGAAGACTTTGGTTCTTTTAAACAAAGCTCGTGTGTTTAATGCAACTATAAACTAGGATGTTCGCTATGAAAGGCCCCCAGTGTGCTGCTGGAGCAGGAACCGGGGGCTGCCCCGCCACCGTCTCCAAAGTCTGATCCCAACACAGGACGAGTCTGGCCAGATCAGGATTTTTAAACAAGAAAAAAGAAAGGGAGTAAGGGAGAGGGAAGGCTGGGAGAGGTGGGCTGTGGGGATTACATGCCAGGAGGATAAATTGGTCCTTGGGCAGACAGGCTCTGATGGGGATTAAACCTTTATATACCAATTATTTCCCTCTGCTTGGGAGAAAGGTGGGGGCTCACAGCTACAGAATGCGGTACACACTGTCAGACAGAGCCATGTTATCAGTTTTGTTTAACTCTATTGTAAGAGAAGGCTTTATTGATGGGAAGAGGGAATTGGGTTTTTTTTTTTTTTTGAAGAAAAAAATACTACATTTTTATAAGAAATTCAAAGGATGGGGAAGAAGTCTCCAGCTATGGCTAGATAGACTGACACATAATTTGTCTGCTTGGCTAAGGTGTGAAGGTTCTACAACAGGAAGAGCTGAATGCTTCCTGGGTTTCTTGTTTCTTTTGCAAAGCCCTTGATAAGAGGAGTGAGAATAATAGGGTCCAACTTGAAGCAATTTTCACTTGAGCTTTGTCTCAGGCTACTTGCTGCTGCCCTCATTGCCGGGCTGGGGACCTGAGAACCAATACAGTACAACAATCAATAGCAAGGGGAAAAGGGGCGGATGGCTTGCCGGACCAGTCCCCTGCAGGGACTACAGATAGCAGGTGTAAGAAAGAAGCTAAGGAATTCCACAGAGACTCCACCCTGAAGCCCGAAACAAATAACGCAGGAGAGAAGACCCAGTCAAGACAAGGGAAGGCATTTTAACCCTTTTTTCCTCTCTCAAACAGAACATATCACTTTCCAGAAATGACATCCATCCTCACTATTATCCAGTAAAGTGGGAAAAGGTCACTTGCCAGGCGTTGGGTGAGTGCCTCTCCTTATCTGAGAGGTGTGATAAAAATGAGGCTGGGATGAGAGGGAAGTATTATAGGATGATGCCAAGCACACTGAGGGTTAGAGTCCCAGGATCTGGATTTGAGTCCTGACTGCCCCTTCCTGTGTGACTTTGGGTGAGTCATTTAACCCAAGAGTTGGTTCTTACTCCCTGTGTGATCCTGGGCAAACAACACTTGCTTTTGCTAGTCTCAGACGCTTCCTTCAGGAAGCTTAAGGTGAAGTTGGACTAGGTAACCTCCAGGATGACTCCAGACTCTACATCACAACAAAACATATGAAGAGATTCAGGAAATCCCAAGGAACTAATGAGGAAGCTTACTATGCACCCCCACAGAAGGAACTGATAGAAAGAACACTTGTGGATTGTACATATATAACCTGGTTGTGATCTTGTGGAGGGGGGAGGGAGAAAAATTTGGAACTCGAAATCTTATGAAAATGAATGTTGAAAACTACCCTTACATTGTAAATGGAAAATAAAATAAATGTTTGCTGCTAAAAAAGAGAGAGAGAGAGAGAAATTAAGGAACAGAGAGGATGAGTGCTGCCCAAGGTCAGACAGGAGAAGTATTAATAGCATTCCTATTCACTAACTCTATTGTTGCCTTGGAAGAGAATAGGCTCTTATCATTTTGGGAGGGGGTTGGGGGGGGGTGGGACAGGAAGGGGAAGGTCTGTAGGTGTGATTTCATCAATGTGTAAGGGAACTATCTGTAAATTAGAGTCCTGTCTGGGGGCATTGAGACCCTAAACATGTTCACACAGTTGTATGAATCGGAGGTAAGACTTGAATCCAAGCCCTCCAATCTCAATCTTAGAGAGATTAAGGACCTTGGCCACAGTCACACATAGAATCCTTTTCAGGGGCAGGATCTGAACTCAGGTCTCCCTGGTTCCAAGGCTGCCCCTTTCTCCAGCCTTCCATGGTGCCTCAACAAGTCCCTTTGCTCTCATTTCATAACCAGTACTCTATTGCTTGAGCTTCATCCCCAAGACATCCCCTTGAAGGGTACCATTTTATAGATGAGGAAGAGATGGTTTAGTGTGGTTAAGTGCCACACCCATGGCTACAGAGCTAATAAGTATCAGAGGTGGGGTTTGAATTTTGGACAAAGGAATCTTTATCCTTTTTTTTTTTTGGTGGGGCAATGAGGGTTAAGTGACTTGCCCAGGGTCACACAGCTAGTAAGTGTGAAGTGTCTGAGGCCGGATTTGAACTCAAGTCCTCCTGAATCCAGGGCTGGTGATTTATCCATTGTGCCACCTAGCTGCCCCCCCCCCCCGTGGTATTTATTTTTATCTGTACATGGGAATTCCCAATGTGAAAACTTCCTCCAATGAAACTGATTGTCCACAATGTATAGTCACAGTTGCTAATGGGGATGGAGAGGGTTTGACAAGTAGAAGATACTTAACAAAAATGACTGTGGATTATTGTCTCCATAGCCCCAGTGCCTGGCACATAGTAGGCATTTAAAAAGATAATTGCTTGAGATCTGAGCATTGATAGGGTACTGGGAGGTTAAGGATCATATAGCCAGTGTCAGAGACAGAAATTGAATCCAGGACTTCCTGATTCCAGGGTCAGCTCTC
This sequence comes from Dromiciops gliroides, assembly GCF_019393635.1. Classification (NCBI taxonomy): domain Eukaryota; kingdom Metazoa; phylum Chordata; class Mammalia; order Microbiotheria; family Microbiotheriidae; genus Dromiciops; species Dromiciops gliroides. Next base: position 281,587,127 of record NC_057865.1, on the reverse strand, counting down.
ACTCTATTTTGACACATACCTTGCCTCTCTGGGATAGGTATATACCTATACAAATATACCCATTGACTATTTCCTTTTTTTGGATGTGTGTGCTCATGGGTTTCCAGTTCTGCTCATTGATTTTTCTCTTGGACTTTTTATTTTTTGAGGGGTGTGTGTGAAGGGATCCTTTAAAAAAAATTGACCATGTGACATCAAGCAGAGCTCACGGTGTTCTTGTTCACTCCAAGGCTTCCTGAGCTGTTTACTTTGTCAAGACTTGGCTGCTTACCCTAGCACTTAATACTGTTTGAAATGAGCAGTGGTGATGATTCATCTTTGGGGGAAATGGGAAGACTCTGCCTCCAAGTCCCAGGAGCATCTATCCCTTTAACAGCATTAGTGCTGAGGCTGCCCAAAACACTGGCTGCTATTTCCCCATGTGACTAGGAATCATCCTGGGGAAATGTCCCCTACAGCATGCTGAGCAGAACTCAAGACACAGGGGAAATGAGTGAGAAACAGCTGACCCCAAGTAAGACTGGGCAACCCCTTATTGGGAATAAGATAGAAAGGATTCTTTTAGGGGTATGGATTGAATTAGAGTGCACTGGGGACAATGAGGTGGTGCAGTGGATAAAGCACCAGCCCTGGATTCAGGAGGACCTGAGTTCAAATCTGGACTCAGAAACTTGACACCTACTAGCTGTGTGATCCTGGGCAAGTCACTTAACCCTCATTGACCTGCAAAAAAAAAAAAGTCACTCATGAATTAGAGCCCACTGATCATCTTGGGCATGGATTGAATTGGATGAACTATATCATCTTACTAAAGCATAGCTCTGAACGTGTCACTCTCTGCTTAAGAACTCTCCATGGCTTCCTATTACCTCTGGACAAAATAAAACTCCTCCAGCAATGAAAAACCCCTTCCCAATCTGGCCCTGACCTCTCTTCCCAGAGTGATTCCATGATCTTCTCCTTACCCTCCTGGGTCCTAATAAAACATTTCATGTCCCTTCTGCTTGCCTTTGCACACACATACTGTCCAGTCTCCCTGGAATGCCCTCCTTTCTCACCTCCTTTTCTTAGAAGCAAACTCCTTCCAAGACTCAGCCCTATATAAGAGATCTTTCTTAGTCCCCCCAGTTTTTTGTGTTGGGTTTTTTTGGGGGTGAGGCAATTGGGGTTAAATGACTTGCCTAGGGTCACACAGCTAGTAAGTGTTAAGTGTCTGAGGCCAGATTTGAACTCAGGTCCTTCTGACTTCAGGGCCGGTACTCTATCCACTGCACCACCTAGCTGTCCCTGGTCCCCCCAGTTTTTAGAGTTGTACTCCCTCCCCCATGAAGTTGACTTTGCATATATTTGGTTTTGCCTTTTCTTTGCATGGGCTGTCTTCCTCCAATAGAGCACAAGATCCTTGAGGGCAGGCAACGTTTGGGGTTTTTGTCTTTGTGTTCCCAATGTCTAGTTCAGTGCTTGGCACAGAGTCAGCTCATTGAATCAAATTGTATGGAGTTGAACTGATCTCCCTTCCAATTCTAAAAGTAAGGTGAAGAAAGTGTGTGTCCTTCTGATAATCTCTGTAATAACCTGAAGTTGGTTTTGTCTCTGTTTTTTTTTACCTCTCCTGGCCCACATCTTGCCACTGGGCTCTGATGACTGGTGAGGCTGGTGACTTTGCCCAGCCCTGCCTCACTTAAATCCAATTCACTTGCGAGTCAAGACATCACCCTCATGACGTCAATGGTCCTCTTGGAGAACAAAAGGACAAACAAGTTCTTCAGAAACCGAGATCAGAGAATTGTGGGATTTAGAGCTGCAAGGGACCTGGGAAGTCATCTAGTCCAGGGGTGACAGTAATCAGAGGAGAAGGCACTAGCCACTGGAGGATGGACAAGGCTCCCTGCAGAAGCATTTGAGCTAATCTTGGAGGAAGCCGGGGATTCCTCATATGATCATCACCTTTTTTGGTCACACCATAGTCCATCATTGTCCTATCATGCATTGCCCAATATTGAATGCAATCAACAAGCAATTATTAAGCACCTCCTATATGCCAGGCACTGTGCTAGATGCTGGGACTATAGAAAAGACAAAAAAGCCCTTATAGAGCTTATATTCCATGATCTTACAGGTCAATCTATCAAAAAGCATGTACTAGGGCAGCTAGGTGGTGCAGTGGATAGAGCACTGGCCCTGGATTCCGGAGGACCTGAGTTCAAATATGACCTCAGACACTTGACACTTACAAGCTGTGTTACCCTGGGCAAGTCACTTAGCCCTAATTGCCTCACCAAAAAAAACCCCATGCACTAAGCACCTTCTCTGTGCCAGGAGAGAAGCTGCATGCCATAAAGGACAGTTGTCTTTGGAGTCACCAAGCCCTGGGTTCAAGTGCTTCTTCTAACACCTATTGGCTGTATGACCCTGGACAAATCACTTAACCTCCATGCTTTAATTCATTCTCTGGGATTCTAAGTTGCAGAGAAGATGTCGACCTTCAATGATAGAGAGAGTTCCCTCACTTGGGAGTTCCCTATCTTCAATGAAATCACAGGACCAAGAGGACCAATGCCCGTCTCCCTGTGTCAGGCAGCGTTTTAGGTATTGGGGATTCAGAGACAAAAATATGTCAGTCACTACCTCCAAGGTGCTTGAGCCAGGGCAAAGGACAGTCGGATCTTCACCTCCCTAGTCATGGATGCTGCAGACATCCAGCCTAGCTCTTTCTGGTTGATTCCTACTCAGCTACGGTTCCCTAGACCCCCAAGGACTTCTTCCCCATGAACTGCTGTTAGTCTAGCCCCACCTCCACCATTCTCTACTTGTGCAGTTGATTTATGGGAGGCCCTGACAAGGCATAATATGCCTTTATGGACCTCGCCTTGTCTCCTCAGCCTATTTATAGTTTCAGCGTGCACAACCTCTCCGGGGTAACAAGTTACATATATTTTTTACCACCTGCCATGGACAGGGATAACTGTGTCTAGTTTTTTCTTCAGCTGCCTCCTTCCAACTCCAAGTGTTGTCTGTGGGGGTCAGGAATTCGCAGATTTTGTAAACAAGTCAGTCATCCCCATAGTCATCCCAGAGCCTTTGATCACAACGTCGCTCAGTCTCGATTCTCTCAGATGAGAGCTCTGATGGTCTTAGGATGTTCTCGCATGAAGCAGATCAATCCTTTTGATCACCTGGGTTGCCCGTCTTTGCCTCCTGAAAATTTAACTAACTCTGGGGTGACCTTGAGCAAATCACAGAATCTCTTGAGGCATCAGGTTCCTGTGGGTGGAGGGCAATCCTTGGAGTCAGGAAGGTAGCTAGATGGCTCAGTGGATAGAGCACCAGGCCTGAAGTCAAGAGGATCTAAATTCAGATCCAGCCTTGGACACTAGGCAAGCCATTTAATCCCGCTGTGCCTCAGTATCCCCACCTGCAAAACGTGGATAATAGTAGGGACTATATACAGTATTCTGTGTGAGCTAATCTCATTTCCTCCAAGTCTCCTCCCATCTACCATTCAATAACAACAACAACAACAATGGGGCATAGTGGAAAGAACACTGGCCCTGGACTTGAAATCTTGCCTCTGAAGCTTACTAGTGATGTGCCCTTGGGCAATCCAAGAATCGCTTCATTCGCTCATTGAATTGAATTGGGCCAAGCTACCCTTCCAACAACCAGATTTCTGGGCTGCTGGTCAATCAAGTCATTTCACCTTCTTTGCCTCAGTTTCCTCAAATGAAAGAGTTGTACCAGATGGCCTCTGAGGTTTCATCCTGGTTCTAGGATCTTAAGTCATGCAAGAACATATATTTTGATCCTAAGCCATCTTACTCTCCCTTTGGCCTCTGTTCCCATAAAAATGAAGGAGCCTGGATTGGATGACCTTTGAGGTCCCTTCTGGCCACTGTGAAGTCACGTCACCTCTCTGGGCTGGTTGGGTTGGCTGGACTCAATGGCTTCTGATGTCCCTTCCAGATCTGGATCTATGAGCTTATTTTCCCAAGGTCACATAGTCAGTGGCAGAACCAAGATTTGAACCTGTGTCTTCGGATGCTAAATTCAGGGCTCTCTCTCCGATTCTCTCTGGGCTATGGTGGGATAAAGAGGGCCTGAGAATAGGCTGACGGAGGGCAGTTGTTTCTGGTGATTAGCGAGATGCTTCTCTGACCAAAAGGCTTGACTAAATTTCACTTTTCCTCCAGGAAATGGGTGTTGGGCAAAGATGAGAGAGCCCTAGACGACCTTGGAAGAGGCCAAGGAGGTACCGGATGATGCATGGGGTGTGGGGAAGACGGGTGGGCTGGGCACCAAGGCCAGTCCCATGGTGGTGGGAACTATTTGGCTAAGCTGCCAAGGTACTTCCACACCCCACCCTCAACTCCAGAGCCTGCTGGCTTATTCCAGAGAGCTGACCGACCAGATCTCTGTGTTAGAGTGCTTAGAATAAACGAGGTGCCTACAGTCCTTTGACAAAAGGTACGGAGGCTGGCGAGTCCCACATCCTTAGGCTGGTGTTATGGAGAGGGGGAGCTTTCTTAGCCCCGAGTCTGGCTTTTCCCATAAATAGCCTCCTGTCCTGTGCCTGAGGGCAGTCCCCAGTGCCCCTCCAATTAGCTGCAGGAAAGCTCAGATTTGTGTTAATGACTCCAGGGGCACAATACGGGCTTGTTATGGGAGAAAGGACCAGTGGGAGAATGCAGGGGGTGGGAGGCAGTGGGATGTGGGGAGGGGGTGGCGCTGAAGGTAATGTAAAAATGGCGGCAGGTTTGTTGACTTAGAAAATAAACACAGAAGGTTGAGCTGCTGAGCTGCAAGAATGACAGAGTCCCCAGAACCCAGGCTGCTGGGAGGGAGGGGTCTCAGGACTAAAAAAGAGGAATAAGCCCTTTCTCTTCTTTAACCACAGCACTCCATCTACCACCTCCAGACCTTTGTCCTGGCCATCTCCAGTGCATGGAAAACACTCCTTCTTTACCTCTTATTGGTTCCATCAAACCTCAGCTCGAGGTCTACCCTTCTCCATGAAGCCTGACCTCCCTCCCAAGCTACCTCATATCTATTCCATGTTCATGCTGTTGTCCCTCATGGAATATTAGTTGCAAAGAGAACAACTTAGGCTCGATGTCCAGAAAACCTCCCTGACGATTAGAACAATCTAATAAGGGCATGGGCTGCCCCCGGTAGAACGTGAGCCCCTTGAGACGAAGGATTGTTTGGATCCTTAAATTTGTATCCCAGTAGCTGGCACGCAGTAGGTGCTTAACAAATGCTTGTTGATCGCTTGCCTAATGTATAATCATAAATTCAGAACCGGATGGAACCTAAGAAGTCATTTAGTTCATTCCCGCTCCCCATGCCCCCATTTTCCAGATGAGAAAACTTCAGCCTAGAAATGTCAGGTAGTTTATACATACAGGTTGTAAATAGGATTCTAGATCTAGCCTTCCTCCCACTGTCCCACCCCACAGCTGCTTTACCTTAGTGACTGAGAGGGAATCTGATATGGGGCAAAGAGCACAGAATTTAGAATTAGAGGTGGTTGTTGTTGCCCAATTTTTAGCCTTGTCCAACTCTTTGTGACTCTGTTTGGGGTTTTCTTGGCAGATATAATTAGAGTGGTTTGCCATTTCCTTCTCCAGCTCATTTTACAGAAGAGGAAACTGAGGCAAACAAGGTTAAGTGACTTTCCCCAGTCACAAAGTTACTAAGTGTCTGGGTTTGGATTTGAACCTGGGTTTAAATAATGGCTCTGATACCTACTACCTGTGTGACCTTGGGCAAGTCACTCCACTATTCTGGTGTCTCCATTTCCTTATCTGGGTGTTGGATTAGCTGACCTCTGAGGTCCCTTCTGTCTCTAGATCTATGATCATAGATTTGTAGAGCTGAAAGGGACCTTTAAAAATAATTTCATCCACCCATTCAGTGCCGTAGATGAGAAATCAGAGGACTAGAGGCTCAAATTCAACCCCAGGACTCTTGGCTCCAAACCCAGTGTGCCTTTTCCTCTCTACCATCTTGTATCTCTAACTAAAATTTTACCTTGGAATTTTCCTTCTCCCTCACTCCATCTGAGTCCAGTTGGTTCCCAAATCTTGTTGGATGCACCTCTAAAATGAATGCAATGCATTTGTCCCCCTTTCTTGAGTCACACAGCCAGAAGCTCAGTGTCCTGGCTGTCTAAAGCCCTTATTGTACAGATAGGAAAACTGAGGACAGGGACTCCCCTAAGATCACACAGATAGCATGTGACACAGCCAAGTCCTCTGACTCAGTTCCAGTGATCTTTTCCACTGGACCAAATTGCCCGAGTCTGTAGCAACATACAAAAAGGCAAGGGGGGATGGGGAATCAGAGGGCATTGATATTTTTGCCATTTAACCTGGGAAGCAGCTACAGGTAAATTACAGAGACATCCGGCCTTTGCTTCAACCACTGCCTTGAGGGGTAAGGGATATATGTCTTAGGGATGATTACTGTTAAGGGAGTTTTTTCTTTTAAAGGTTTTGATGGGAAGTGGGACTCCCTTTCCACTTCTAAAAGATGCTGCGGAGTTAATCTTTGAAAATGTTCTTATACTGCTATCTTTTGTTCTCATATCACCTTGATTTGTGAATATGTCCCTACTTTTTGAGCCCCCACAGAGGGGTCATCCTTTATAAAAACAAAGATTTTCAAAAGAAAGAAAGCAGTGGGGAAAGAAGTTCAGTACAACCAACTGTGATTGACGGCGTGTGCCATATTCCACACCCATAGTCTCCCACTTCTGCAAGGAGAAATTCAAGATGACTGAACCCGAAGGCATTTATTTTCAATTGCTTAACAAGGAAAATCACAGCTTACTGATTTTGAGGGAAGGCTGGGTAGCTTCAAGTCAGGCACTGACCTAGCCTGGGGTGAACTGCTTAGTTTGAACCCCCTGGGTCATTTTGTGCTTGCTCCCTACAACTGTTACTCTTGGAAGATTGATGGTTAATTACATGTGTGTTTGTATGGGTTTTGGAGTGAATTCTGATTGTGGCTCACAGACCCCTTGCCTCTGGCCATGCTTAATGAAGAGAAAAATAATCAACATACTAGCCATTGACTGGTTCTCTCCCTGGGCTTGGAATGAAGTTGGGCACGCCACCAAGCATCAAACATTTATGGACCATCCACGTTCGATGAACACAGGTCACACATGAGAGAGGCAGGAAGGGACAAAGGGATTCACTGGCTCTGGAGTCAGAGATCTTGGGTTCAAATCCTGCCAGTGAAACTGGGTGGCCTTGAGCAAGTCACTTGCTTTCCTTGGGTCTCAGTTTCCTTGTCTGTAAAATGAGGTAGTTGGGCTAAAAGGTTTCTGAGGTCCCTCCTAGCTCTTGACAATAATGAATAAGAGCTGGCATTTATTTTACATAGCACTTTAAGATTTAGAATGATGGCAATGATGGTGATAGCTAGCATTTATATAGCATTTTAAGGGTTGCAGAGCACTCTTAAATATTCTCACTTTAGAAATATTAATCAAATAAATATAAGATAAAATATCATCTGATTTTATAAATATTAAATAGAAATTAAATATAATATAAACTATTATCTCATTTTAAAGCAACCCTGGGAAGTAGGTATGGTGATTATTTTCATTTTACAAATGAAGAAACTGAGGCAGACAGAAGTCAACTGACTTGCTAAAGGTCATATATTAGTAGGTATCTGGGGTAGGATTTTGAACTTAGGTCTTCCTTATTTCAGGTCCAGCACTAGAAAAATTTATCAACTGGAGAGATCATGAAAGGCAGGAGTTGAGCCTAAGGTTTCCAAGAGACATGTGGGGAAGGAGTAGATTCTAGGTGAGGGGAACTGCCTGTACAAAGGTATGGAGGTGGGAGATGTGTGTTGGGAGGGGCTCAATCTGGGCAGTTTCGTGTCACCCCCAAACTAGCAGAATGAATGTGGTCTAGCGTTGCCCCCGCTCCCCCAAACCTGCTAGTATCCCTCAGAGGACTTTGAAGAGAAAACAACCTGTAGCCACAACCTGGCCGGGGGTTTGCCCAGGCTCACGTCCCCAAGCACAGTGGGCATGCTGTTTTACAAGGCATGATTTGTCCTCCCTGCTGGCAGGAAATCCCAGGCAAAGCTCGCTGAGGGGCTCGCTGTTAGTGCGGCAGCTTCAAAAGGGGGCCGAGGTCTGTGCATCAGTCTGTTTTCTCATTTCGGGGGGGGGGGTAGGGAGGTGGTGAGGGGGGCACCAGTTGATTCACCAGGAACAATAAGAGATTGTCCCGAGTGCCAGCCCTCCCCTCCCTGGCATCCATTGGAGCAGAAAGGACAACCGAGCCTGCGCAGGAGCCCAGACAAGGCCTGCTCAGTGGCTGCCGCTCTGGCATCTCAGCCTCCAATTGGCATCACCCCATCAATTGAGAGAAACTACCCCCATTCATTCGGCAGGGAGAAAGGAGCTGTTTGTGCAGGGGGTGGAGCTGTACAGGGGGATACTGTGTGTTTCAGAGCCTGCATCTGAAGCTGGAGGGACCCTTGGTGGGGCTGAGGCTCATCTGAATGGGAAGTGTACCCAGGGTTCTGATAGTGATTCCCTCTTGCCCCCTAACATTGGGTCTCTTGAGCTTAGCCTCCCTTCCATGGGGCCCTGGGGGACCCCTCCCTAGTCCACTGGCAGGGGCTGATTTCTGACTCCAGTCAGGTTCCCCCTTTAACTATCCTTTCTTAAGAAAATAGGCAGTGGTTAATCTACTAGACTTGGAGTCAAGAAGAGCTAGGTTCGAATCCAAGTAAATCAGACTTTGGAATAACTACAGCTGACATGCTGGGTAGAGAATGTTTGAAGGGCTAGCCCTAGAATCAGAAAGGACTAGGATTCAAATCTTGCCTTTGATAAATACTGGCTGTGTGACGATGGGCAAACTGCTTCCTTTCTGGCCCTCAGTTTTGTCATCTGCAAAATGGGACTAACTCTGTCATGGTAGGTAATGTGGAAGACGGATTCCAAGTGGAACTCTGAAGCCAGGAGGCCCTGATATATACTTGGAGATACGATCCCGGGCCGGTCACTTAAGATTTCAGTGTCCTCAGACAACTCTCCACAGGCAAACTGAAGAACAGTTGACAATCCATACTGGGGGAGGGAACCCCTGTGTGAAGAGTTCCCAACATGGAAGAAATCAGGCATAGACCCAATTTCTTCCCCTTTCCCACAAACCTGTGCTACACACAAAGGGTTTCGAGACAACTTAAAAATCATCCTGCAAATGTTTATTGTTATTTACTATTATTATTGCTATTCCTTTCTAAGCTACCCTCCTCCAGAGCCCTTATGTCTGCCAATAGACACAAGAACTGGATCCTTATGTCAGAGGGGAATATAGTCTGTTGGTTTTTTAGGGGTACTTGGAAAAGATACCAGCTCACAGGAAGCCTCAAACAGGTTTGAGACACCTCCAAGGACATCTAATCCAACCCCCCCCCATTTTACAGATGAGGAAACTGAGGCCCAGGTGACTTGCCCAGGTTCACACAGATAGTAAGGGGCAGGGGCAGGACTTGGATCCAGGCCATAGGATTAAAGATTTAGAACTGAGGTGGTAGGGCGGGAGAGGGGTGGAGATAATTTAATCAAATCCCCATATTTTACAGAGAGAGAAACTGAGATTCACAGAGGTAATGCCTGAAGTGATGTAAGTGGGAGAGCCACAGCTTGCCCTCAAGTCTATGAGCCCAAATCTAGGGGTAAATCCCTTAAGACAATTCAAAGGAAAATTCCATGAGATTTGTCACGGTTCACTTTTTTTTTAGTCATGGTGTTCAGTCATTTCAGTCATATCTGACTTTCATGACCCCAATTTGGGATTTTCTTGGCAAAGATACTGGTGTGGCTGGCCATTTCCTTCTCCAGCCCATTTTACATATGGGGAAACTGAGGTAAACAAGGTGAAATGACTTCCCAGGGTCACATAGCTAGTAGTGGCTGGTCAGGATTTGAACTCAGCTCTTCCTGACTCCAGGCTCGGCATTCTATCCACTGTGCCACCTAGTCTCCCTTTTTAGGAGGCAAATTACTCTTTGAAACTGACATTTGCTTTGGAAAGTTTCAAAATCCCCCACTTTCCCTCAGCCCACAATTTGAATGATATGTGAGGGTGAGGCAGTATATTTGGAATTGAAAGCCTTGAGTTCAACTTTCATTTCTGCTTAGGGATCTTGGGCGAATCAGCTCCCATCTCTGGGGCTTCTGGAGACAGCGTAGGACAGTGGCTAGACCACTCTAGTAGGCTGAAGCAGAGAGGTGACACCGAAGGACTTGTTCTTACTTTCTGGATTCATCCATAAACAAGCTGGCACTGTCCTCGGGTCTTTACCTAAGATGGTAAGGACATGATAAAAATGAATCCAGTTGTTTACTCTCAGAGGAAGGAAAAGAGGAAGCATTTTGAAGGCTGTTTCCCGACCGAGCTGGATGGCACCTTGCCAGATGCTACGGGATGAACCAGGAGGAGGATGGATCAACGCTCACGTCACTCTGAGGAAGGTGGGTTTTTTTTTTTTAAGTATTTGCTTATTTATCAGCATTTCACCAGGATGGACCACAGATTAACACAGTATGTCAGAAGCTCAAGAGGAGGAGAGTATTTTAGACACAAGATATACAACCTTCCCCACCGGAGAGAACACTGCCATCGCTGGCAAAAACACGAGGACTCTGAACGTAACCTCTGATGACCCTTTGGCAGCCAAATGCTTGGTCAACCTTGAAAACCCAACTTAAATGCTGCCTCCTCCAGAAAAACTCCCTTGATTTCTCCTGCTAATAAAAATGTTGCTTTTTGGACCTCACAAAGCACTTTGCTTTGTAATCAATCCTCTAATGTGCTGATCATGCAGGATTGTTTTATCGTCCATTTCTCATCATCTCTCCAATGGTTAAAGCACTGAGCTTGGAATTGAGAGGACTCCCCTTCTTCAGTTCAGATCTGGCCTCAGACACTTGGCTAGTTGCGTGACCCTGGGCAAGTCACTGGACCCTGTTTGCCTCAGTTTCCTCATCTGTAAAAATGAGCTGGAGAAAGAAATGGCAAGCCACTCCAGTATCTTTGCAAGAAAACCTCAAATGGGCTCACAGAGTCAGACCAACTAAAAATGGGTGGGTGTGGGTGGGTGGGGGTTGTTGTCAGTCAACAAACATTTATCAAGCGCTCACTACGTGGCAAGTACTGTGATAAGTACTGGGGATATGAAAAAAGTGGGGTACCAAGAGTCCTGCCCTTACAGAGTCTATGTTCTGATATGGGCAACCATACCAACCAACCAACGAGGGGCAACCAATGAATGGTCATGTGCTCTATCGGTATCTCTGAGAAGACAAGTATTTTTTTTTCATTTTTTTTTAAACAATTGGTTACTTTTTTTTTCAGGGTAATGAGTGTTAAGTGACTTGCCCAGGGTCACACAGCTAGCAAATGTCAAGTATCTGAGGCCAGATTTTAACTCAGGTCCTCCTGAATCCAGGGCTGGTGCTTTATCCACTGCGCCGGTTACTTTTGTTTTTATGTCACCAGGAAAGTGAGGTGCAGAGTGAGCTGGCTTTAGAACCAGGAAAACCTGAGTCAAGTCCCGCCTCTGACAAATCTTGGATGTCTGATGGACTCTGGGACTTATCTTTAGTGTCTCAGGTACCATCAAAGACTCCATGTTGGCAAGAAGGGGCTGACCTGCATGGAGATTTAAAAGAGGGGGACGTCAATTATAAAGCACAGGAACTAGGAGAGCTGCCATGCTTGACTGCACCTGGGACAGTGACTTGGCCAAGGTCATGGGGGTAGGAAGATCAAGAACCAGGATGAGATCGTCTGACTCCAAATCCTAAGCTCTCTCCTCCGTATCATGCTCCCCAGGTCCCATTCGCCTCATCTGTACAGTGAGGAGATTAGACTAGATGACCTCTAAGCTCCCTTTCGGGTTTGGACCTATGATCTTGTGATCCTGTCATTTCCTGGGCCTCAGTTTTCTCATCTGTAAAACAAATGGGTTGAGCCAGATGGTTCCTCAAGTTGCTTCTAGGCTATGATTCTACGACCTTTGAGCTTCTCTTTAATTTGGATCAGTAACTTATGTCCTAACTACTGCTAACTCGTTTAGGCCACAGTGTCTTATCACTGACATTTGCCTGGCCTAGGAGGCACGAAACCTTCAGAGGCAGCTGAACGTGGAGATGCCTCGCTGAAATGGAGGTGTTGAATTACAGTACCTCCAAGGAGCCTTCGAGCTCTGACAGTCTGTGAGTCTAGGATTCCGTGCCCAAAGGAAGCAAGAAGGGCTACTTCAGAACTCTCTGCTGGGGGGCCGGGACTAGAAAGGGACAGGAGGCTGGAACAGATGGTTGGCAAATCCAGGAACATTCTGGGGAGATTTTGTTCCCTTCTTTGATTTTTTTCTCCTTTTGATCTTAATTTCTTTTTTTCCTGACATCTGTCAGTTAAGGTTTGATGAGGCCCAGTCTGGGGAAGAGGCACAACCCGTCCTTGACCCTACCTCCTTCCCAACATCTGTGTCCCATGGCCGGGTCCGTTTCCAAGCAGGCCTGCACTGCAGTTACAGGAAGGCAGATTTAGGTTTGTTAGCCTGGGAAAACTTGCTAATACGGAGGGCTATCTCACAGTGGAAAGGACTGCCTTGGGAGAGAGTGGATTCCCTCTCATTAAAGGTCTTTGGGCAGAGGATGGGTGACCATTTGCTGATGATGGAGTAGATGGAATTCATGTTCAGAATGCGTGGGACGACATGGTCTCTGACAGTCCTCCCATCTCTAAATCTATGATCCTGTGGAACAATTTGGTCCTCACTTGTTATGCCCCGAGCTGTGGATTCTCTCTGATGAAAGCAGAAAGGGCCGTATAACTGTTTTACTGTGATAACCCCGTGTTCTTGCTCTTCTCATTCGATGGAGCTCAGATAGAAATAGGCCCAGGATAAGTCACCATCTTACTATTGTTATTTTATGGTTAACAACCAGTGAATTATTTATTTTGCTCAAGTGAATAAAATGACTGCTTTTTGTAACCGAATAAAAGCATTGGAGATATCAGCTCATCTTCTGTGGGCTGATTGGAAGTATCTTTGGGACAAATATCCTGCTATTTTATGGGAATTCAAACAGAAATGATTATAATCATTTTTCCTTTTTGTTGATTTTTCTGGAAAAACTATTATTACTGTTGCTGTAATTATTATTATTGATATTATTATTAGTTTCTCCCCCAGTGAGATGTGCCTGTTTAATATCTCATCCTCTCTTGTTCATCTTCTTGGGAAAAGAAGGTGAGCTCAATCCCTTGACCTGATGCCACCAACTAATTCATACTAATATGTTAGTTGAGAATCAAGGACCAAGTTAACCTGGGTGAATTTAAACATGTCAGCAGTGACCTTTACTCTTAAAATGAAATGAAAGGATAAAAGATAATTCCATCGATAACCACGCAATGTCAGAAGGACTAGACCTAGGGGTTCTAAAATGGGGGGTCTCTGAACTTCTTTTTGTTGGGTTTTTTTGTTTGTTTGCTTGCTTGCTTGCAGGCAATTGGGGTTAAGTGACTTGCCCAGGTCACAGCTAGTAAGTGTCAAGTGTCCACTGAACCACCTAGCTGCCCCAAAGCATATACATATTAAATATAAAACAACAGGGAAGGGACTGGGGCAATAACAATGGGGGCTTGAGAAAAGCCTTGTCAATCAAACAAGCATTTATTAAGAGTCGGCTATGGGGGGGGGGGCAGCTAGGTGGTGCAGTGGATAGAGTACCGGCCCTGGAGTCAGGAGGACCTGAGTTCAAATCCAACCTCAGACACTTGACACTTTCTAACTGTGTGACCCTGGGCAAGTCACCTAACCCTAACTGCCTCACCAAAAAACAAAAACAAAACAAATCCCCCCCCTCCAAAAAAAAAAAGGAGTCTGCTATGGGCCAGGCCCTGGGCTAGGGGCTGAGAATACAAGGACCAGGGAACGATTCTTCTTTGCAATACGTTTATGCTATATGTAGGAAAAGTGACACCTGTGCTCAACATTGGAGGGGCAGGCATAAGTGAGGAAGGAAAGGATTCCTGGCATAGGCCACAGCCCATGCAAAGACAAGGAGAGAAGAAACACAATGTCGCATACAGGGCACAGCTAGCCCGCTGGATACGTCCAGGCTGGTCCCATCCTTCAGTATCTTGTCCTGTGCACTGTGGTCTTGGTGGTCTTTAAGACCCTCTCCCCACTCAGAATCTGCCCCACCATGGTCTCCAGATTGAAATTGGCACAGACTCATTCTTTTCCATAAGCATTAAAATTAACATTTGGTCTTTTTAATTTTGCTATTAAGAAAAACAAATTCCCTCAAGATACAGGCCAATCTTATTAGGAAACTCCCGCTAAGAGACATTGGCAGTTGGTCAATGAACATCATCCGAGAAAGGGCAGATGGCTGGCTGATGGTACAGAGACTCTGAGGGCTGGGGGGGGGTGGTGCTCCCTCCCTTAAAACATGCAAATTTGATGGGCATTCCTCTCGCCAGGTGGCTTTCTCATAATTGGACACATTACTTAAAGTTCTGTCTAATAAACAACAGGCCACATAACTGGGTAAATAGAAACAGGGTCTTTTCTTTGACTCAACATACGTTGACCAGCGTCTCTCCCCAGTCTCTCCCCAAAGTCAACAGGCAAATGCTTGTGGAATGATGCAAGTACAGAAACAGACTTTAAACAGGACTGAGCCTGAGCAAAGAGGAGCAAAGGTTTGTGATGGCATCAGTATAGAACCAATCACCTATGGGGAGGCATCACAGAGATTGTCCCAAGTGGAAATAACTTGGATTTGGAGTAATGCAGTCTTAGGTTCCTGCCTCTGTCTCTTACTAGCTAGCTGTGTAGATCTGGAGGTGATACTTGTCACTTGACCTCCCTGGTCCTCAGTTTCCTCATTTGTAAAAAAGAAAAGGGGGGAAGGGCTTAACATGAAGCACTTGCCTCAAAGGGTTGTTATGAGCATCCAATGAGGTAATGTACATAAAGAGCTTTGCAAGTTTGCTCATCTATACAATGAAGGGGAAGGATGAGATATTTAGCTTTAAATTACTACTTGGATAGTCTAGGGAAAATCATTGGGCTTCTCTGGGACTCAGTTTCCTTATCTGTAAAATGAGTGGGTTGGCCCAGACGGTCTCTAAAATCCCTTTTAGCACAAAATTCACGATCCCATGAAATGCCTTCATCCTTAAGAGCAGTCAATCAGTGAGCTATGCATAAATAGCTAAGGTCAGATAAGCCCCACGCTCATATAGAAGTGACTAGTCCAAGGTCACACAGTTAGCAAGCATCCAAGATGGAATTTGAACCCAGGTTTTCCCGACACCAGATCCAGCCTTCAGTCTACCATCACATCATGATACGGACATCTAATAAAAGTTGAAAATCTACCACCAATTCCCATCCTCTTTGGCTTACCCTCCACTCTCTCCAAAAAATAGAAAATAAAAATAAAAACCTACCTCCACAGAAATTGAATTAACGAGTTCTGGATTTTCTCACGGCTTTTTCTCTTTCAGAGAACAAAAGGGCACCAATTTTCTTGGGGACAGCAGCTGTTCCAAATTATGCTTGATTTTAAACAGATAATGGATTAACAAGGTTTTATTGCCCTCTGAAGGGAACGGTGAGACCTGGGGCACAGCTGTAAGTCTTGGACACTTCTGGGCCAAGTCCAGCTGAGAGATGTAGAAAATGAATCTGGGGGGAAAAGCAATGGGAGGGCAAGGCCACATGAAGGAGGCTTTTTGCTTTTATTAATGCCAGGCATCACTGCAGTAGGTGCTGGCAGAGCTTGGTACTAATCTGTGGGGTACCAATCTCTTGAATTTCAAGAGTAGTTGGACCAAGAAAGGAAAGCATCTCACCTTTGCCTCACAAAGCTGGGCCACAGGTCTTGGGTTCAAATCCTGCCTCTGGTTACCTATGTGACCTTGGACCAGTGACTTGGCCTCTCTGGGCCTCAGTTTCCTCTACATGACCTCAGAGGTCCCTTTAAGCTCTAATCATTTGGTTCTAAGGTATTTAAGGTCTCTGGGCCTCAGTTTCTTCATCTGTAAAATAAGGGATTTGGGCTCTCCAGCATTAGGTCTATGAACCTATGATCCCTAGGAAGGACGCCACCAACAACAATAATAAATAACATTAAGGGGCAGCTAGGTGGCACAGTGGATAGAGCACTGGCCCTGGAGTCAGGAGTACCTGAGTTCAAATCCAGCCTCAGACACTTAACACTTACTAGCTGTGTGACCCTGGGCAAGTCACTTAACCCCAATTGCCTCACTTAAAAAAAGATAACATTAAGATTTGCAAAGCACTTTACACATAACTAACACCTCTGAGAAGGAAAGGGAACACAAATTCTGAGCTCTGCTGAAGGCTCTCTATGCCTTCAAAGGCTGGACAATCAGTGGTCCTGAGCCGAGAGCAAAGGATCCTGGGCAAGGCCCCAGAGCAGGGGACCTGGCAGAAGGCTTAGGTCACATTCCTCCAACACTAGACTCTAGGTTACGGGTAATTTACTGAGTTCTGGGAAACTTGACCCCTGAAGAGTTCTCTGGGAGGAGTCAATGACAAGACCTTAAATTTCATTAATCAAAGTGTATCGTCCTCGAGGGACGCTGTCCTCTCTCCCTGGTGGAGGTGAACAACCTGGAGCATTTCTGGAGAAGGGTGAATGGGATGGGAAGAGACTTAGGCCAGAGGCTTTAGTTTCCTCTTATACCTGTGAGCTGTGATGCTTACTACCTCTGTGACCTTGGGCAAGTCCTTTCCTCACTACGGTCCTCAGTTTCCTCATCCACAAAATGAGGGAGCTGGACTAGAGAGAGGGGCTTTGAGGTCTCGAAGTTCTAGTTCTAGGAGCCCCCCTTTGACCTGTGGATGTTTGGCTGAGTAAAGTCCTAGGGGAGATGGAACAGCTGCCTTTGGGCATTTGAAGGGATGTAGTGTGGGAGAGGGAATAGATCTGTTCTACTTGGCCCCAAAGGGAAGAGCTTGGAACAAAAGCTGTTGTTACAGAGGGGTGGATTTCAGATTCAATTTAATGATGCACTTCCTAATAATTAGTGCTATCCAAAAATGAAATGAGTTGGCCAAAGAGGTAGAGAGCTCCCCATCAATGGAGGTCTTTAAATAGAGCCTGGATGACCCCATGTTGGGATGTTTTGGCAATCATGCCTACATACCGCTATTCTATATAAAACTGCTGGAAGATTTGGTGTATCCTGCTTGTCTCCTTTCTATCCCAATAAGAATGGGAAGGTTGGGGAAGGCAGGAGGGTGAAAACATTATTCCTCTGCTCAAGAACTGTCAGTGGCTCCCTATTGACTGTAGAAGAAACTATGAACTCTTCTGTTTGACATTTAAAATCCCCCCCCCACCCCCCAATCTGGCTCCAGCCTACCTCTGCTGACCTTTTCAGGGCATCCTCCTTGGAGCACTCTATTTTTTATTCATCTGGCTCACCTGATTTCCTCAGGACTCCACCTCCCACCTCCATACTCTTACATTGCCTATGCCCCATGCCTGGAATTTACTCCCTTTTAGGGGTAGCTAGGTGGTGCAGTGGATAAAGCACCAGCCCTGGATTCAGGAGGACCTGAGTTCAAATCCAGACTCAGACACTTGACACTTACTAGCTGCATGACCCTGGGCAAGCCACTTAACCCTCGTAGTCCTGACAAAAAAAGCAAATAAAGGGGCAGCTAAGTGGCACAGTGGATAAAGCACCGGCCCTGGATTCAGGAGGACCCGAGTTCAAATTCGGCCTCAGGTACTTGACACTTAATAGCTGTGTGACCCTGGGAAAGTTACTTTACCCCCATTGCCCTGCCCCACCCCAAATAGAATCTTCCTCTTCCTCCAAGGCTCAGCTCAAGTACCACTACCTCCTCCTCCAGGAAGTCTTCCCTGATCTCCTCAGTTTTAATGTTTTTTCCTTCCTCACATTATCCCCTTTCTAAAATGTAAACTTGTCCAGGAGAGAGGCTGTTTGTTACTTTTTGTCTTTGGTTCCTCAGGGTCTAAGATGGAGTGCAGTTTAGGATTGGGTGGGGGAGCTACACTGGGATGTAGTCTCTGACACTAACCAGCTGTGTGGCCCTTGGTGAATGACTTCACCCACCCTGAGGCTCGGACAACTTGCTGGGACTCTTCCAAGTTAGAGATGGGTTTTGACTCCAGAGGTCTTTGAAGAGTCCTAAGTGGCTTGTGTAGGTGCCCAATAACACAGGCAGCATCATTTTCTTTGTTGTCCCCCTGGGGAAGCCCCTCAATGTCAAAGCTTTTAAAGACGGTCAAGCATCAGATGTTCCTGAAGCAAAAAAGAAGTTGGGGCTTTACGACTGAGAATGGGCTTCGGAGGCAAGGGAGCTGAACTCTATCCAGGACTTCTGGATCCCATCACTGATTCCAGGGCTGACCCACTGTCTGCCCCTGGGAGAATGTCCCAACTGCACTGGCTGAGGCTGACACATGGTTAAGATGGAAAGAGGAGA
This sequence comes from Dromiciops gliroides, assembly GCF_019393635.1. Classification (NCBI taxonomy): domain Eukaryota; kingdom Metazoa; phylum Chordata; class Mammalia; order Microbiotheria; family Microbiotheriidae; genus Dromiciops; species Dromiciops gliroides. Next base: position 281,568,572 of record NC_057865.1, on the reverse strand, counting down.
GAGGAGAGATTTCATGTTTTTAAAGTGTTCTCCACTCTTTGGAAGAAAGCTTACCCAGAAGAGCAAGGAAGAATCTGACAGAGACCCAGAGAGCTCGTTGGCTTCAACCCTTGCCTTTGGACGGAGCAAGAGAGAAGGTACCAATGACCCCTTTTCCCTTTATTCCCCCCCGCCCCGCAAAGTTGTCTGTTCTCTTCATAAAGATCCATTGGGGGGAGGCAGCTAGGTGGCGCAGTGGATAGAGCACCGGCCCTGGAGTCAGGAGTACCAGAGTTCAAATGTGGCCTCAGACACTTGACACTAGCTGTGTGACCCTGGGCAAGTCACTCAACCCCAATTGCCTCACTTAAAAAAAAAAAAAAAGATCCATTGGGACAGAGGCTTAACTCCTTGCTTGTTCCTATGATACTTACTACATTCATGACCTTAAGCAAATCATTAATCTCCTTGGCCTTCAGTTTCCTCAAGTGAAAAACGAAGGGGGTGGACCTCTGAGGTCCTTTCCAGTCATAAATATAGAATCCTATCATCTTCAATCGGGCTGCCAGGTGTTGCAGTGAATAAAGCGCTGTGCCTGGAGTCAGGAAGACCTGAGTTCAAAGCTGGCCTGACACGAGTGGTGTGACCCTGGGCGAGTCACTTGACCTTGTTGGCTTTGGTTTCCTCACCTCTTAAATGAGCTGGAGAAGGAAATGACGCTCTATGATCTTTGCCAAGAAAATCCCAAATGGGGTTACAAAGAGTTGGATACTACAAAAGTCGCTGAACGGCGATAACAAATCATCTTAAATCACTTCAGTTCCCTGGGCCTCAGTTTCCTCAACTATGAAATTAGGGGGCTGAACTAGGTGGTCACTGAGGACCCTTCGAGCTCTAGACCCATGATCTGTGACAAGTCCTTTCAAGGATCAGAACAAATGCCCATTCCAAACATGGAATCTAGGTTCTTATCTATCCATTCACCCACCCAACAAGTATTCATGAAGCAATTTTGTCTATAGTTTGTAAAATGGGGCCAAAGATAGTCATAATACCTCCTTCATAGTGGCACTGAAGGGGGCAGCTAGGTGGCGCAGTGGAAAGAGCACCGGCCCTGGATTCAGGAGGACCTGAGTTCAAATCCGGCCTCAGACACTTGACACTTACTGGCTGTGTGACCCTGGGCAAGTCACTTAACCCCCATTGCCCTGCAAAAAAACCAAAACAAAACAAAAAACCAAAAACATAGTGGCACTGAAAAGGTTAAAGGACATTGTAGAATCATAGCTCTAAAGATCAAAAGAGCCTTAGAAGTTATCCCATCCAACCATCTCGTTTTACAGAGGAGGAAACTGAGGGCCAGAGAAGTATCCTTGCACAAGGTCACGCAGGTAGGAAGTGTTAGAGACGAGATTTGAACCCAACTCTAAGTCTGATGCTTTTCCCACGACATCATGCTGTTTCTACCTTCTATCATTCCTATCAGTGTCTATGTCATTCTCTCCATCCCTTATCCTTCCTCGCACCTGCCATTAAAGTATAATCTCCTTGGGGCAGCTAGGTGGCGCAGTAGATAGAGCACCAGCCCTGGAGTCAGGAGTACCTGAGTTCAAATCCGGCCTCAGACACTTGACACTTACTAGCTGTATGACCCTGGGTAAGCCACTTAACCCCAATTGCCTCACTTTAAAAAAAAAAAAAAAAGTATAATCTTCTTGAAGGAAGAGGTTGTGCCATTTTCATCTGTAAATTCCCAGGTCCCTAATTCTGGGCATATGTTCCAACAGATCTATGATTTCAGAAGAGTGGGTATTCCTTCCAATGATGCCCAATGCAATTCATCCATGCTTGGCCGTGACTCTCATCCATGTCCACCCATAAATTCACCACTGGGTTCTCCTGGCATCACAAAGAGACACATGGTAGGTCACTGATCCTTCTTTGCCCTTAACTGGCACTTAGTAGACAATTAACAAATATTTGTTGAGCCGAGTTGGACACCCATTGCATCTACTAGGATAACATCCAGTTACCACATTTAGTGTCCATGGGTGTGACCCAGTATTTTAGTTCACAGAAGTCCATTGTTTGAAGATTTCATTGAAGAGGAAGAAACCATTTTTGTCTGGGTATTTCCAGGACTTGGTCGTGCCTTACTGGCAATAGGATGAAAAAGACCAAGAGAATCATAGTGTTTATACACCAGGTCAGCTCCCGGAAAGAAGGGAACCATGGCTTCCAGCAGTTTGGAAAAGAAGGCACCCTTGTGGGTAGTGCTATTCTTGGCACGAGGAGAAACCGAGACGGATTTATGGGAAGACAGTGAAAGATGTAGAAATTATGGCGGAGAAAACCTTCAATCAAGGGTGTGTGTGTGTGTATCACTTCCTCTTTTCACTGCTCAAGCAATTTTAGTCAACGCTTGCTAGGCAGTATGGCGTCATAGGTGGAGAGATGTACTGGGAAGTCAGGAAGAGCCAACTTCAAATCCCTCCTTGTTAGCTGTGTGGGCCCAGGCAAGCACTTAACCTACTTGAGCCTCCATTTTTTTCATGTGTAAAATTAGGGAATTGGTCTTGATGTATTCTTTTTTTTTTTTTTTGGGTGGGGCAATGAGGGTTAAGTGACTTGCCCAGGGTCACACAGCTAATAAGTGTCAAGTGTCTAAGGCCAGATTTGAACTCAGGTACTCCTGAATCCAGGGCCAGTCTTTATCCACTGTGCCATCTAGCTGCCCCCTTGATGTATTCTTATGCCCTTTCCAACTCAAAATCTATGATCCCGGTCACCCAGCATCATTTCCTAATCAGGGTTGGTGATAAAGGAGTGACCTCCATACTATTAACAGATTTAAGATTTTTAGGGTTAACAGGAAGCTTAAAGACTCTCTAAAGCAAGAGTTCTTAACTTTTTAGTGTGTCATGCACCCCTTTGGAAGTTTGGATGAGCCTATATAAGCCATTTCTTAGAATCATCTTTCTAAATGGAAAAAAAAAATCTAAAAAAAATCCCACCCCAAACAATCAGGATTACAAAAGAAGCCAATTATATTGAAATACAGTTATCCATTTATAGACCCTAGATTTAAAAACACCTGCTCTAGACTAGTCCAAGCTCATTTAAAAAACAAACAAACAAACAGTAGGAGAGTGAACTGCAGAATCCAGGACTCCCAAAAATCTATCTTATTTTTTTGTTTCATTTCACCCACCAATGCTCAGGCCCACCCTGGCCCTGGTGGGTTATGTAGGGCACTAGCCGGCACCTGAGAATGACCACGGTGCTTACCTGCTTACTTCCCCCTTAAATAAAAATGTATGTGTTATGCATATTTATGGTATATATACACATACATATATTTTAAAGGAAGCAAGCAAACATATATGTGGCAAATTCATATATATGTAGGTGTACAAATACATATATATATATGTGAGTATGTATACATATATATACACATGTATATATGTCTTTCTATTATCCATTCATATATCCATCTATCTATCCTCTATCTAAGCATACATCTATTTTCTATCCATCCATCCATGTATCTATCTTTATCCTCTATCTATCCATCCATCCACTCTCTTGACGCTCACAGTGGCTGGGGGACAAATAGCCTGAATGTCCTTTTCATGGAATCGCAGACCCTCCAAGTTGGAAGGGCCCTCAGAAATCATCCCTGACCAAGGATTCCCTGTGGAACATCCCTGGTCTCCTCTTATCACCCCATTCCACGTTTGGATACTCCTAGTTATTAGCAAGTATTTCCTCCCATCCAGCCAAAATCCATGTCTCTTCAACTTCCAACACTTCCTTCTGCCCTCTTAGCAGAAAAAAACCCTATTCTTTCTTCCAGGGCTTAAGATACTTGGAGACAGGGGACAGCTAGGTGGTGCAGTGGATAAAGCACTGGCCCTGAATTCAGGAGTACCTGAGTTCAAATCTGGCCTCAGACACTTGACACTTACTAGCTGTGTGACCCTGGGCAAGTCACTTAACCCCCATTGCCCCGCAAAAACAAAACAAAACAAAACAAAACAAAAAAGATACTTGGAGACAGAAATTATGTAATCATAGATGTAGAACTGGAAAGGGCTCTCACAGGCAACCTAGTTCAACCCTCTTAAGGTTTATATTAGAACTAAAGGATTATAGATTTTCAGCTTGAAAAGACCTTTGAGGCCACTGGGTCTACCCTCCTTCCCTCATCTTGCAGATGAGGACACTGAAGTACAGAGAGAGTAAGTGATTTGATTAAGGTCACACAATCAGGAAGTATGTGGGGTGAGATGTGAACCCAGATCCTTCTTTTTGGGGGGAGGGGTGGGGCAATGAGGGTTAAGTGACTTGTCCAGGGTCACACAGCTAATAAGTGTCAAGTGTCTGAGGCCAGATTTGAACTCAAGTCCTCCTGAATCCAGGCCCAGTGCTTTATCTACTGCACCACCTAGCTGTCCCCATCCCAGATCCTTCTGACTCCAAGTCTAGGGCCCTATTGGCCACAGTAGAGGTGTCAAACAGAGCTACTGGCCCACAATACCTGGGAACCAGAACCAGATTCAAACGTAAATGGGAAATATTTAACAAAATAAATTAAAATATAATACAACATAGATAATGTTAATTTGTAGTTTTCTAAGTCAATATGCAGCCCATCCATTTCTATTTGAGCTTGATGCCACTGGATGACTCCTTACTGCTTCTCTGTACTATCATGTTTCCCCTCCACAATATCCTAGCTTTGCCAGTCCCATCTTCCCTCCCATTCTTCTCATTTCCAGGCTAAATATTCCTGGGTCTTTCAACTGATCCTCATGTGATTCTGCACTCGAGATTCATCGAAGGGGCAGAAGTCAAACTATTATTATTATTATTATTGTTGTTGTTGTTGTTAAGAAAATGTGTCTTCAGGTTTGGGGTGGAGAACACAGGCAATGTTCTAGTCTTGTTTTGGTTCAGTAGTTTTCAGAAATAGTTGAGTTTTGTTCTGCTTTGAATCAGCTCACTGAGCATGCTCTCCAAAGTACTCCAGGATTACTTCAAGGGTCAAGAGAAAAGAAAAACTGAGGTTTCATTCAGCAGACTCATGTGGTCAATTCAGAGTTTGGGTTCATGCTTTGGTTGCCCATAGGTAAATTCAACTTGCTGAATGCCTTCCCCCTCCTTCTGCCGGGAGCCTGGGTGGCTCCAGGAAGGGATGTGGGGTCTCCAACTTCCATGGTCTTTGTGCTTTGTAAAGTCTGGATTTAGAAATCTTATGCATGGTTTCAGAGGTGGGGGACTATGGGTGCAGAATGCTGCATATGTCGGATTTTTAAAAGATATGTTGGATGATTTTGCTCAACTGTTTCCCCTCCTTTTTTATTCTTTGATGTAAGACATGGTCATCTTGAAGAGGGAGGAAGAAGGGGAGCACTGGGAAATTTGGGTGGTGGGTTTTTTGTAAAGGATCAATTCTTTCTTTTGGGGGTGGGTGGGACAATGAGGGTTAAGTGACTTGCCCAAGGTCACACAGCTCGTAAGTGTCAAGTGTCTGAGACCGGATTTGAACTAAGGTCCTCCTGAATCCAGGGCTGGTACTTTATCCACTGCGCCACCTAGCTGCCCCCTGGGTGATGTTTTTACAGGTTTGGTCTCTTTACCCTCCATGACTGGAATACTCTCAACTGCTTCAATAGAATTCTTGGGTTCCCTCCCACCTTCTTACAGAAGGAGGCTTTTCCTAGTCCCCCTAACTTGAAGAGCTTCCCCTCTGAGGTGACCTTCCACCTACTCTGTTTGTAGGTATTGCATGTAGATATAAGTTATCTCTCCTTCTAGGATGTAAGCTCTCTGAGGGCAGGCACTATCTCACTTTTATACTTGTATCCCCAGCAAATAGCACAGTATATGGAATACAGTAGGCATTTCATAAATGCTTGCTGATCGGCTGATTGCCTAGACTATTGCTGGTCTCAAGTCTTAAGTCTCTGCCTCCATTTAATTCATCTTTCCCCACAATCACCAGACTGTTTTTCTAGAAGCACAACTAGTAAGCATCTGAGGTGGAGTTTGAACCCAGGACTTCCCAACTCTAGGTCTAGTGCCAACCTATTAGAGTATTACAACTCTGCACTCAACTCTCCTTTCCCTTAGACCACCAAAGCACAGCAAGAATACCAGGGAACTGGAAGGTCTGACTGTTCTGCAAAGATGAAACCTGTCCCACAATCGTGAGAATGCAGATGACTAACCTCACATCCCTGCGGAGCATCCTGCTGGCATCTCAGGTTACCGTATATATCCAGGACTCCTTGGACCAAGGCAAAATAAACAGACTTCATGGACCTTCTCTTCCTCCCCCAGCAGTCACCCTAGCCAGGACAAGCAGGCTCCAGGCATGGATTTTCACAGCATCCCCTTCATATTTATTTTCCTAATAATGAGATTTACTGGTCTGGCTCCTTGGGCACGCTAGCCCCACTGTTCTCAGCTGACTACAAAAATGACTTCATTGTAAAAAGACACATTAAGCTCCCACTGAATGTGCCAAAAACTGAGACATGAAGAGAAAATTAAAAGTAAGTAATGGAGAAATGGAACTAGATCTCAACTCCATGAAAACTGCTGACATCGCTTTAGAATATGCTTTCTCATTCTTTCTCTCTTTCCTTATCTTCCTCCTCCCCTCTTTCTTTGCTTCCTCATTCCTTTCCTTCCTCCCTCCCTTCTTTCCTTTTCTTCCTCCCCTCCTTTTTTCATGCCTCCCTCCCTCCTTTCCTTCCTTTCTTTCCTTCCTTCTTTCTCCCTCCCTCCTTTCTTTTCTTTCTTCTTTCTTTCCTTCCTTTTCTTTCCCAAGAACCATCTATCATTCATTCCAGGAATAAAAAACAACAAAATATCAACAAAAACTCCTTTAGCCCGAAGGGAAAAGCTGCACAGTGAGTAAGTCAGGGAGCAAGAAAACTTGTTTATGGCATGAGTTCTAAAGAAGGATCTAAACCTTCCTTGGACTTCAGGCTGCACCGAGGAAGATTACAACCAGAATTAAGGGCATGATATTCATTTAGTGACAGGATAGGACCCAAATCTTGAACCAGACGGGTCCTCTTCATTCATGAGGAAACTGAGGACCAGGGAGAGTAACTGACTTAGGATCACAGATTTAGAGCTAGAAGAGTTAGGGTTAGTCCAACCCCTGTTGTTTTTTACAGATAAAGCCCCGTGAAAGGCAAATGACTTGTCTAAGGTCACACAAGGTCAGTAGATCAAAAGCTACAAGGGCTGTCTGAATCTAACCCAGCCCCTTCATTTTACAGATGAGGAAACTGAGTCCCAGAGAGTCCAGAGTCATCCTACTGTCCTCTGTCCTTGTCACACCACGTCAGGAGTATCTGGGGTTCACTGCTGGGCAACAGGAAGGACAAGGTGAAGCTGAAGAGTATTCAGAAAGGGGAAGTCATGATGAAGAAGGGCTTTAAACCTTTGAGGACCATTAGATGGAAATGGAGATGTTTGACCTGGAGAAAGGAAGACTCAGTGGGGGACATGAGAGCCGCCATCAAATACTGATGGGTTGCAGAGGAAAGAGGAATAAAATTATTTTGTGCTTCACATAGTGTCTGGCACATAGTAGGTGCCCAATAAATGAATATTGACCAGTTCTGCTTGGCCCCAGACAGCAGAGCCAGATTCACTGGGAGGAACCTGCAGAAGGACAGATGGAAGGGAAGAACTCCAGCTGAGCAGAGATGCCCAAAGCGGGCAGTGGCTGCCTCGGAGAAGAGTAGGCTCCGCCTTTCCCAGCGTCTTCAAGCCAAGGGTGGCTGTTGACCACTTTTAGGGGATGCCAAAGAGGGAGCTCCCATTTAGATACGGGCTGGACAAGATGGACACTGTGACCAGTGGGAAAAAATCGCTGAATTTTGGGACAGAGGATCTGGGTTGCATCAATGACCCACGTAACCTTGGGCAAGTTTCTTAGCCTCAGTTTCCTTCTCTGAAAAGGAGGAGGCAGCACCAGATGACCTCAGAGGTCTCTTCCAGCTCTGAACCTATAAGCTACAGGGAATGCCTTCTCTCATTAAGAACCAGCAGCGTGCTTGACACCAGGACAGATCAAAAGCAAGAGACTTTTTATTCCCACATCAAAAGCCCCAAAAGCCAACTCTCTAAAGTCACTCCGGCAAGAGTTGGAGGGTCCTGGTGACCGGACAGCACAGAGTTGAAGCTTGACCATACTTTTTTCATCAAAACTACAACTCCCAGCTCTGCTGGGGGCTGGCGACCCCAAGGAACAATAATGAGTTCAGCTCCTCCTTTCATCCTGGCAGATCAAGAGCTTCAAATAAATGTCCTGGTGACCTTCCACACCACCCATGTCCCTGTGGGCTCCCACAGCTTGGAGGTAACTCAGGCTTTGGGGACTGGCTGGGCCAGGTGACTGACCTCCACGGTCCCTCCCAACACCAAGTTTCTATGCCTCTAAGACAGGGGGAGCCAATAAACTTATTTTTCTTTAAAAGTATTTTGATCTGGGGTAGCTAGGTGGTGCAGTGGATAAAGCACTGGCCCTGGATTCAGGAGGACCTGAGTTCAAATATAGCCTCAGACACCTGACACTTACTAGCTGTGTGACCCTGGGCAAGTCACTTAACCACAATTGCCCCATTTAAAAAATTCTTTTTGATCAATATTTCAATATTTCCTCTATAATACTATGTACTTTACACTGTGAATTTATTCATTTATTCGTTCATTTATTTGTTTGTTTTTGGCAGGGCAATGAGGATTAAGTGACTTACCCAGGGCCTGGAGTCAAGAAGACCAGAGTTCAAATCCAGCCTCGGATAATTACTAGCAGTGTAATCCTGGGCAACTGTGTTAATTGCCTGTCTCAATTTCCTCCTTCGTAAAAGGAGATATTAATAGTGCCTTCCTTCCAGGATTGTGGTGAGGATAAAATAGTTTAATATTTATAAAAGACTTTGCAGGCCTTAAAATGTTATATAAATGCTATTATATATTATCTATAATATAGATATTATATAAGCACTTGTGCTATTATTGTTGCTGTTTTTGTTGCTGTGGTTTTGTCACTTCTTTGGGGCCAATATTAAGCAAGTTTGTGGAATATTCCACACCCATAGTCCCCTACCTCTGAAAAGAAAGCAGGAAGGCACTTTTTCTCATCTCCTTTCTGGGGCCAATCTTAGAATGGTACTTAATAAATGTAAACTGAATAGTATTATGCACAAGTAGGTGCTTAATAAATGCTTACTATCATTATGCACAAGTAGTTGCTTAATAAATATTTGATGAAGCAAAGAGTGGCGGGGGTGGGAGAAGCTTGCATCATATCAATCCATAATTTCTACCTACTTTACTGCAAAGGAAAGAAATTGCAGAAAATAGAAAGTAAATACAAAAACTATTTCCACGAAGAAGGCATATAAAATGTGAAAGGAAAGGAGTTCTTAAACCCCCAGGGACTGCTACCTCCCAAGAACCAATTCTTCTGTTCGGTTCCACTTTATTAGGAAGCCATTAACCAGACACTCCGGTTATTTATAGGTGCCCTATTGTTTTAATGAAAAGTTAATCGAATTTGCTTGTCCTCCTCCATTCTTTCTCAATCAAATGATTTTCTGCAGCTCCGTGGCAATAAATTTGTTTTAATCTTCAACCTGGATGTACCATAATTCCTCTTCACCCAGATAAAAGTAGGCTTTGCTCAAGAGCAAGGTGCAAAGCCATGCAGAAGTTCCTCTGAGTTTTCTGTAGGTGATGCCGGATCTGCCCAAGTTTCCACCCAATTGTGTTTTAAATGAACCCTTTCTGGGGAAGAACAGGAGCCAAAAATATTGTAGCATCTGTGAAGTGTGTGTGTGTGTGTGTGTGTGTGTGTGTGTGTGTGTGTGTGTGTGTGTGTGTGTGTGTCCCTGAGCAGGGGGAGGGAGGGAGACTGAGAGGAAGGAGACAGAGTCAGGAGAGGGGTCTGGAACACTCTCCTGGATGCTTTTAGGGCCTTTGGTGGCCCTTGCCCAACAACAACAAAAAAGGGAGACTGCCACCCTCCTCTCACCAGGCACTGTCTGTGAGCTGAGGATCCAAAGTTGTACTTTTCTTCAGGGTTTTCACAGGATGTTGTCTGTTCTGGGCAGAGCCTACTCTGGCCAGCTTTGGAAAAGCAAATGGCTCCAAATAAAACCTTGATTATGCACATTAATCTTAGTAGGCTCTTGGAAGGAGATGTCAGCAAATATTTATTAAATCCCTGAGATGTGCAAGGTCTTGGGCTAAGGCTGGGGATGAGGGAGGATAGGGCTGGACTCATGACTTCATTGGTGAAGGGAGCGTCAGGTGAGGAAATACCCTTTACAGATGCAGGCTGGTGCCTTCTCTGCTATGTTTTAGTCTTAGGGGAGTTGCCTAGAGTACTGAGAGGTTAAATAATTTGCCCAATGACATACAACCAGCATGTCATAGGCGGAATTTAAACCAGGTCTTCCTGGTTTTAGGAAGGACAACTCTTTACCCCTTACTGATACACTGCCTCTCAAGGCTGGGGAACATAGTCAATCAACACACATTTATGTGTACTGTGTCAGGCACTGTGCAAAAAAAGAAATAACACAGGCTCTGTCATCAAGGAGTATATACTTTTATGTGTTGTAGGAGTGTGGAGGGAGGGAGAAAGAAAAGAAGGATATAGTGAATGAAGAATGAAGAGAGAGAGAGAGAGAGAGAGAGAGAGAGAGAGAGAGAGAGAGAGAGAGAGCTGTCCTAGTCACACAGGTTGTAAATAGAAGTGCTAGGATGCAAAACCAGGTACCATAATTCCAAATCCTTTCCAATTCTTTTCCCACAATGCCCCTCTAGTAGGACTATTTTTTCCCTTATCTGTCTGTCTATCCATTTATCTACCCTTCTATCTGTCCATCCGCCCATTCATCAGCTACCTAGCCAACTATCTATACAGCCAATTATCATCTACCTACCCATCTATCTAACCATCCATAATCTATCCATCCATTCATTCACCCATCTATCTATTCACCTATGAATGTCTATCTATCCTTCTATTTATCTATCTACTCACTATCTATTCATTCATCCCTCTAAAATCCACTTGTCATCTACTTAATTATCTATCCATCTATAATCTATCTAGCCATCCATTCATGCATCTATCACCTATCTAGTTATCTATACATACATTTATCATCTACCTACCCATCTATCTAACCGCCCACAATCTATTCATTCACCTATCTACTCATCTATTTATCCATCTAAAATCCATTTATCATCTACTTACTCATCTCTTTATCCATCTATAATCTATCTAGCCATCCATTCACCCATCCATCTACCCACCTATGTCTATCTATCCAATCATCTACTGATCTACCTATCCATCCATCCATCGATCCATCCATCTAGGAATTTATCTCTCTCCTTTCTCCTTTCCCTGATCTCAAATAAACTAAATAAAATTCCTCACAACAAATACAGAGTCCAACACAATAAATTTCCCCAGTAGCCATGTCCAAAAATATAGATCTCATTCTACATTTTAAATTCATTTTAAGAGACAGCGGTCCTCAGATACAGCAGGAGTTTGTTACCTTGGGGGGGGGCATGTTTCTTTAATGGACTAAAACAAGCACTTCCATTACACAGTGTAATAAAAAAAAGATGATAACACATGAAACAGCAGATCTACTACAGGCAACTTGCTATTCCTTTTAAATATATAATAAATTAATCATGTAAGTTTCTTTTTTTCTTCTCTCCCCTGCCCTAGAGATGCCTATCATTAGACACAAATATGCATATATATATATATATATATAATTATTCTATACATACTTCTACTTAGTTCTTTTTCTGGATATAGAGGGATAGGTATGAGGTATGTTTCATGAAAATATGCATTTGGGGGGCAGCTAGGTGGCACAGTGGATAAATCATTGGATTCAGGAAGACCTGAGTTCAAATATGGTCTCAGACAGTTGACACTAGCTGTGTGACCCTGGGCAAATCACTTAACACCAACTGCCTCACCAAAAAAAAAAGAAAGAAAGAAAAAAGAAATATGCATTTTGTCTGTCTAGTGAAGCCTATGGCTCATTCTCAGAATACTGTTTTTAAATGAATAAAATAAAATACATAGGATTACAAAGGAAACCAGTTATACTGAAATATAGTTATCAAAATGTTTTCAGAAATGTAATTCACAGGTCTTTGTTTGAGAGGCCCAGCTTTGCAGAGAGGTAGCTTGTTGTAATGGATAGAGAGCTAGCCTCAGAATTAGAAAGACCCGAGCTTCAGTCTAGCCTCTGACGCAGCCTGATTGTGTGACTTTGGGTAAATCACTTCACCTCTCAGTTCCCTAGGGACCTCTCCAAAATGAGAAGTTTCAGCTTTATCTCATGGCTGGAGAGAAGTTTTCTCATTGAGAGTTCCCCTACACCATTGATATCATGGGTCCAGACTTTTTAAAATAACAAAGGTATAATAAAACCCTCTAAACTCTGAAATTCTTTGACTGTGATATATGAAAAATTTATGAGGAAATAGATCAGTTTTAAGTTGGGGGCATCAGGAAATGCTTCATGAATCTGTTGACATTTGAGCTAGACATTGAAGAAAGGGAATGACTTCAAAAGGGGACGTGTATGTCAGGGAGAGAGAAGAAAAGCTGCAATATGGACCAAATACACGACCAAGGACTTTTTGAGGGCGCTGAAGGGTGGCATGGTAGAGGGAGGCCTTCCCCACCAGAGAACCTCTTTCATAACCCTTCACTCCAAGGCTGAACGTCCAACTCCCATTTCATTTGTCAGTTTCTGAGCTGTAAGGACATGACATCATAGAATTTCCTCCCACTCTAGAAAAGCGTGGCTGGGTGTGTGACTCTCTAAGAGCAGTTGCCCAGTTCATAATGTTTCTCATTCTGGTTGGGCTCTGCAGTGACTTGGATGTGGCCCCAGGGAGGAGGACTTGAGTTTAAGAAAGGTCAGGCAACTTTGAAAGGAGCATATCAAGTTGGGAATAAAGGAGGGAAAACCCCTTGAGTAGCCAACTGCTAAAACACTGAGAAGTATTCTGATCAACCTTTTTTTTCTTTTCTTTTTTTGTGGGGCAACGAGGGTTAAGCGACTTGCCCAGGGTCACACAGCTAGTAAGTGTCAAGTGTCTGAGGCCGGATTTGAACTCAGGTCCTCCTGAATCCAGGGCCAATGCTTTATCCACCTGATCGATTTTCAAGAAGACAATTTGGCACAGGGGAAACCTGCAGCCCCAGCTTCCTACCTCTATGATCTTGAGGAAGTCATTTTCCCTTTGGGGCCTCAGTTTCTTCATCTGTAAAATGGAAGGCTGGACTAGATGCACTGTAAGGTTATTTCCAGGTCTAAATCTATGGTTGCATGAGCCTGTGTTAGTCACTCATCTTCAGTTTACCCATTTTTAAAATGGAAAGTTGAGCCTCTGAGGTCCCTTTTAGGTCAAAATCTATGATCCTCTGACCATGATGCCTCTACCTACCAAGGTGCCTTCTGGGTATTTACCACATGTTCACGTATGCTATGGGAATTTCAAGAAGTGGAGGGGCAATAAGCCTTTGGGTTATATGGAATAAGGCACAATGACTAGGAATGGTCTACATTTCTTCCAAAAGAACCTTTGCTTTTAGCAGCCTTCCTCCTCCTCCTCCTCCGCCAACAAATTCAGATGGAACCCCTGACTTGGACTCCCAGCTAAAGAAGAAGCTGACTTGGTGTCAGAAGACAAGGAGTGAGCCCGACCCCCCCCTTTTCCCTCCCTCGCCTTCCCCCCACTTACTAGTCACACAAAGTGGATGACACTCCTAGAGCTGGAAGGCACCGGAAAGGATATCTCTCTAGTCCAACCCTCGTGTTCTAGTTGAAGACACTGAAGCCCAGAACAACATGATTTGTCCAAAGTCAGGAATTAATCTCTCTGAGCCTCAGCTTCCTTATCTGTAAAGTACAGATGATAGTGGTGCCACTCCTTATGTTGTAGGATTATTTTGAGGAAATTGTTTAATAAGTAATAGGTAAGGGCATTAATAATGAGGGTGATAGTAATAAATAATATGCAATAATAAAATCTACTAATACTCTTAGGTCATCATACTGTTTAGAGGTAGAGGGACTTTGGAAACCTTCCAACCCAACCCCTTCATTTTATAGCTGAAGATACTGAGGCATAGAGAGGTTAAGAGACTTATTCAGGGTCATTTGGGACAGGTGACCAGACCAGATCAAGGAAAGTTACCATGTTGCTAGTCACAACACAGGCTGGTCTTGGCCATGCCCGGCACTGAGACCCATCAGAGCCCACTCTCAGAGGCACCAACACCTTCTAGGAAGGGTGGTTGCTTTAATTGTGTGTTTGAACTATCTGTCAACAGGCAACAAAGACTCATCTGTCCTTACTAAAATCCCATCTTTTACAGGAAGCCTCTTAATTCTAGTGCTTTCCCATTTATCCTGTTGCTTTGTAAGATATTTGTTTGCACATTGGCTTCCTCCTTAGACTGTAAGCTCTTTGAGGGCAGGGACTTTTTGTCTCTTTTTGTATCCCCAGAACTTAGCACAGTGCCTGATACATAGTAGGTACTTAATAAATATTAATTGATTGACAAATATTGACATGTTTACTTGTTCTCCACCAGGGACACCAGGCTAACCTTTGGTTTCTCAGAAGTTATGTATAGGGGTTAAGAAACAGAAGCAACCTTGAAAAAATGAAAGCTTGCCCTTTAGTAAGATCAGAGAGTATGGGGTAAAATGAGGAGCTGACCACCTTTTTCCCTAGTCCTACTCATGAGTTTCTGGTCACCAGCCAAAACACCCCACTGTCAGCTCCCTAGGGAGATGAATCTAGGGCAAACATCAATTTATTTTCCTGAGCCTCAGTTTCTTCCTTTGCAAAATGAGGGGTTGGACAGGATGGTCTTTGAGATCACTTCCAGATCTCTCTATTTTTTTAGGGGGGTGGGGTGAGGCAATTGGGGTTAAGTGACTTGCCCAGGGTCACACAGCTAGTAAGTGTCCAGTGTCTGGGGTCGGATTTGAATTCAGGTCCTCCTGAATCCAGCGCCTGTTCTTTATCCACTGTGCCACCTAGCTGCCCCTCAGATCTCAATCTATAATCTATGACCTCTCTGGGACTCAGTTTCCTCATCTGTAAAATGAGAGGTTTACTACATAGACTCTATAATTCTGTGATCATTTTTTTTTCCTATCTAGAAAAACAACAATCAATGATTGAGCAAATGACTCTTAGTGTTGGCTTAATTTCTTTAGTGCCTATAGACCCATCATGACTCACAATGTCATCACTAGGATTTGGCAAAAGAAGACAATTGTCCAGAACCTCCACTTTGAGAGAGGATGTGGTATGTGGAAAGGAGCTGGGGAATGACCCAGAGAGTGGGCCCTGGGGGAGGAGAGGGTGACCACAGAGAGCCCCAGGAAAACCCTAAGTCACATATGCTATAATTCCTAAAGCTCAACCATCACTGGGGTGAAGAGGAAGGAGGCCAACTTCTACTCTTCTGCACACGGCCTGTAGCCATTTGTTTCCCCATTCACCCCTGCCCTTCATTTTCAGTTGTGTCTGTGTCTCCATGACGCCATTTGGGGTTTTCTTGTTAAAGATCCTGGAGTGGTTTCCCATTTCCTTCTCCAGCTCATTTGACAGATGAGGAAACTGAGGCAAGCAGGGTTAAATGACTTGCCCAGGGTCACATAGCTAGTGAGTGTCTGAGGCTGGATTTGAACTCAGGAAGATGAGGCTTCCTGACTCTCGGCCCAGTGCTCTAGCCACTGCACCATCCAGCTGCCCCTACTGCATCATGTAGCTGCCTCTCATGTCAGCTGTTGCCACCTTTTTCTTTTTCAGCCAAGTAACAAAGAGTTTTGATGATTTGTGCTTTGTAGTATAGTTTGAGATCTACTAATGTTAGGCCCCTGTGAACAGAATGCTGACCTCGAATACACCAGCTATGTGACCTTGGGCAAGTCGCCTAACCTTACTGGCCTTCCTCATTGATAAAATGAAGGCTGGACTCAGTGACTTCTCAGGCTCCTTGCAGTTCTAAATCAATGATCCTAGAGATTCTTTATCCTTTGTTCCTCTGGAAGGATTTTATTATTAATTTTCCTATGTCCACAAAGTAAGTAACTCCATGGCAGTTTGATTTACAAGGCACTAAATCGGTAAATTAATTTAGGTAGTATCATCATTTTTATTATATTGGCACAGAACTATTACCATTATTGATTGTTTTTAGCTTTATTTAAACACACTCCACTTAATTAATTCAGAGCAAACAGAAGCAACAAAGTCCTAATACAGATTACGATTTCTTATGCCTCTCCCTCCCGGGCCCCCCCACCCCACCCCATTCTGTTCCCTAATCCAAATGATTTTGATACTCCCAGGATTGATCTCCATTTTGGGTGTGGGATAAGTCGATGTTCAAGTCGATGCAAGCCAACTCCTTGTTTTTGTGCTGCCGCTACTGCTACAGATGCTCACTAGCTGTATGACCTTGGGTAAGTCACTTAACTTCCATGTACCTCAGTGTTTTTTTCATCTGTAGAATTAGGGTGATGGACTCTAAGCCCATGAAGGTCCCTTCCACCTCTATGTCTATGGTTCCTAAAGAGGTATGATATTAAGATTCTTTTCTTTCTTGTTCTTAACGCTACCATGGCTGAAAGACAGATGAGGCTTCCCAGATGCATATTAGTAGAAATTAATGCTAACCATCTGGATGGATAAGATAACCAAACAGCCATAAAATCTGGGCGTATTCCAAAATAAGAAAAAAATGGCCATGGGTGCAGAGAAGGTGGGGGGGACACTCTTTGCAGAGATTGTTGGAGGGTTTCCAAGGAGATTTAATAGTTTGCAAAATTTCAAGTTCGCTTCACACTCTCATCAGGGCACAGCTGTGGGATTTTGTAGGACTGTAGGCACATTGGGGAAAGGAAGAGGTTAAAAGTGAGTCCACTGGGTCAAGTCTGTTCTTTGACCATCCTCAAAGAAAGGAGAGGGATGGGGGAAGAAGTGGGCAAGACTGGTGATTTATGGAAGGGTCTTATGGGAAGAGGGCATTCCTCCCCAAGGGTACCATACAACTAAGGGATTTGGCAACAGGCTCTGCTCCCACATCTGTCTCCCTTTCCCTCCTCCTCCCCCAACTCAACTTTGACTCTTCTCTTGCCAGTAATTTACACTCTGAGTCATGTGCTAATCATGGGAGGGTCATTCTTCCAACCCTCTGCCCTCCTCCTCCACCTCTCTGCCCTCCTCCTCCTCATCCCTGGGACTTGGGAGGGCTTCAACCCTTTCTGAGTGGGGTTAAGAATCGGGACAGCTCCTCAATGATTAAGCTATTCAGCATGACTGAAGCTGGAGGTTGATGGAACTGGGAGCCAGGGGTCAATGGCCAACCTGATGCCTTTCCCTCATCATCTCTGACTCAAGCTTGAAGCTAAAATTTAACAATCATTTTCCCCCTTGAAAATGGCACTTAACATAGCCATCGAGAATGAACACAAAGTTTTAAGGTATGAGTTAAAGCTTTCCAGGGATACAGGTCGTGGTACTTTGTTACCGGTTAATAGTAATAATAATAACAGTAATGATCTTAAGAACATTAAACAGAACAGAATTAATGTCAAGACGGTCATTTGTTCCAAAGGTATTTCTATCTGAACAAGATGAAAAGACAGGAACAGAGACCTGGCATTTCCTTTCACTGGTGGAAAGAATTCCCTTCTCTAAAATGAATAGTTTTAGAAAGTTGCCTTAAAGCATAGAGTGGTTAAGTGATCTGCTCAAGGTCACACAGCCACGATGTGAGATGAGAATAAGATAATGACAGTTGGTTAGTGGTCAATAAGCATCTGCTAAGTACTTACTACTTAGCACTGGGCAGCTAGGTAGAGAAGAAGAGTGGCAGGCTAAGTGGACTCAGGAAGACTCCTCATCCTTCCTGAGTTCAAATCTAGCCTCGGACACTAGCTGTGTGGCCCTGGGCAAGTCATTTTACCCTGTTTGCCTCAGTTTCCTCATCCATAAAATAAGCTGGAGAAGGAAATGGCAAACCACTTCAGTATCTCTGCCAAGAAAACCCCAAATGAGGTCACAGATAGTATTCTATGACTGAACAAGAACAATGTCGACAAAGCACCTACAACGTGCCAGGCATTGTGCTAAGCTAAGAGACACAAAGACAAAAGCAGACACAGACCCTGCCTTCAAGGAGCTTACATCCACAAAGCAGTGGCAAGTCTTCTCCGGGACCCTAGACTCTGGCAGACCCAGTTACTGCAGCAGTTGGGCAGTCTGAACCCTGCAGCTTGGCATAGTCAGCTGGTTTACTGTACACTGTAAGTTACTGATTTACTGCAGACTGGAGATTTTAGTTTCTCCATCTGTAATATGGGAATGACAATACTGGTTGCACTTAACCTCAAAGAGTTGTTGGGAGGCACAAATGACACACTATGTGCCAAATGCTTGATGATCCTTTTTACTGCTTTATAGGGTCTGGAGCAGAAATGAGCCTCAAAATTCACTTAATCTACTCCCTCTTTTTTCCCCAAAGGAAGAAAGTGAGCCTCAGAAATGGAAAGTGACTTGCCCAAGGTCACATAGTTCGTACGTGGCAAGGCGAGGATTTGAACTCAGAACTTCCCGACTTTAAACCCATCCCTTGATCTGAAAGGCTGGGATGTCTCCAGAGGCGTTTGGCATGATTTGTCAGTCCTCTGCCACATTTATATTTGTGGGCTTTCAAAAGAGAGAGAGAATGGATGTGAAAATGCTTCCAAGGACCAGAGAGAATGGAGGGAGGATTAATGGAGCTGCCTTCCCACAGTGGCTGTGCTGAGCCAGTCGCAGAAAGGAGCAGGGAGATAAATGTATGGGAAAGAGAAAAGCATCTGGAGGACGAGGAGGATTTGGGTTTGATTCCTGATTCTGCTGAAGACTACCTGGTGAGCGTGACCTGGAGCAAGTGGCTTCTCCAATCGGAGGTCAGATTGAAATCTAAGTCTTCCCGATGGACTCTTTGGCTGCCTCTCAAAAAGGCTGGGATTGGCACTAATGGAGAGAGGGCCTTCTTTAACGAGTTCATAAAAATTCTAGACCTTAGAAGCTATGGAATCCAACCCCCTCATTTTACAGATGAAGAAATGGGAGGCCCATGGGCAGAAATGACTCATGCTAGGTCCTACAGTGGTCAAAGCAGGATTCAAAGGCAGGTCCTTGCCTTTCCATAGATCTATTGTACTGTGTCCCGGATCATGGTCCCATTAAGGCATTGGAAGCATGAAACAAACATGAATATCCATCAATAAACCTTTATTGAGTACTTGCTAAGTGGCAGGCACTATGCTAAGTACTGGGGATAAAAAAAAAAAAAAAGGCAAAAGACAGTGCCTGCCCTCAAGGAACTAATGATAATAATGACGACAATAAAGAAACAATGATGATGATGATACTAATTATAATCTAATTAGGGAGATAACATGCAAATGTATGCAAAGCAAACTATATACTGGATAAATAAGAAATAATTAGGAGAGGGAAAGAACTGGAATTAAGAGGGGTTGGGGAATGTTGAAATTAGAATTAAGAATTACAAGAGAGGAGTGATTCAAGAAACTAGACAGGGACGAGGAGTTAAAGGACAAGAATAACCGCGATAAAAAACCAAAAGGAATTAAGGCTTAGAAAAAAGAAAAGCCTAATCATTTCAGAAAAAGAAAGTTGAGAAATGCAGGACTACTTGAACATGTCTTCTGTTTATGATGCAGACCTGACTAATGTAGGCTAGCTGCTGACAGCTGTTCTTCCATTCCTACATCCCATTTTCCTAATCATTAGCATGGGCGGGTTTTATTGTATAACATGGACCACTTTTGAATGTAATAAAATGACTTTTTTTTTTTTACAGGAGGTTCTAATTGAGACTTTCTCCTGCTTCAGAGGGACTGAATCTGTTGAAGTGGAATATTTCTCTAATAACCTTAGCCTTGGAGTATTATCTCCCCCAACAGACCCTGAAGAGTCTGGAGCAGAGCAGGGAGACAAAGGGGGGGGGGCGGAAATTCTGGCCCATTATCACTGAGCTCTCAATTTCTTGGCAAGGTCATAGATTGTATGTTTAGAGACTGAAAGAATCTCTGAGGTCATCTAGCTGGCCTAACTCTTCCTCTTTAAGAAGGAAGTTGAGGCCCAGAGAATTGAAGTGATTTCCTCGGGGTCATGAAATTACAAGTCTGTAGACTTTGAGCTGGAGGAAACCTTAGATATCAGCTACTTCAACCCTCTCACAGTTTACAGAAGAGGCACAGAAAGAGGGATTTGCCAGCAAGTAGCAAAGGCAAGATTCAAACCCAGGTCCCCTGATTTTAAATTCAGCATGCTTTCTTTTTCTTTCTTTCTTTCTTTCTTTCTTTCTTTCTTTCTTTCTTTCTTTCTTTCTTTCTTTCTTTCTTTCTTTCTTTCTTTCTTTCTTTCTTCCTTCCTTCCTTCCTTCCTTCCTTCCTTCCTTCCTTCCTTCCTTCCTTCCTTCCTTCCTTCCTTCCTTCCTTTCTTTCTTTCTTTCTTTCTTTCTTTCTTTCTTTCTTTCTTCCTTTCTTCCTTTCTTCCTTTCTTCCTTTCTTCCTTTCTTCCTTTCTTCCTTTCTTTCTTTCTTCCTCTCTCTTTCTCTCTCTCTCTCTCTCTCTTTCCTTTCCTTTTCTTTTTTTTTTTGGTTAGGCAATTGGGGTTAAGTGACTTGCCCAGGGTCACACAGCTAGTAAGTGTCAAGGGTCTGAGGCAGGATTTGAACTCAGGTCCTCCTGAATCCAGGGCCAGTGCTCTATCCACTGCGCCACCTAGCTGCCCTCAGCATGCCTTCCAATTCACCCAAGTGTTCTATGCTAGAAATATTTAAAAAAAAAAAATTCAGAAGCTAGCCTCAGGGTTAATTGTGTAGATTTAAAAAAAAGAAAGAAACTTGGGTATGACCTCAAGAAGAAATATATGGTCATGGGAATCATAGACCTAGAGCTGGAAGAAAGGTTAGTGGCCATAAAGCCCAAACTCCTGACTTTACAGGAGAAAGTTGAGGCAGTTCAAAGTCATACTGGTGGTAAGGGGCAGAGTATGAATTTAAAAAATCATAGAATCCTAGATTTATAGCTGGAAGACACTTCAAAAGCCATTCTAGTCCAACTCCTCCATCCCCCTCTTCATTTTACAGATGAGGAAACTGAGGCTTACAGAAAGTAAGTGACTTATCCAAGGTCTCTCAAAGGATCATAGATCCTTTCTATAACTTCATAAACTGTCTCCTCGGACCCTCTCATTTTATACTAACAATGCTGAATCCCAGGGAGGGCTCTACAGATAATGAGCATCGGAGGTGACATTTGAACCCAGGTCCCCGGACTAAAACCATTATACTAGGATGTCACTTGAGAACCTCTTTCCCCAAATCTGTACATAAAGAGCTAGTGATCTAGTTTTTTTTCTCCATTTTCCCTGAGGGGAGGAGAGGGTTAACTGAGAGGGAAACTGAGGGGAAAGGATATGGGGTAGGAGAAGAGTGGTTGTGATTGGGGGGAGGGGCAGTATGGAAATATGTTCCATTATCTGGTTCAGTCAACAGAGGCAGGACAGCTGAGGTTCAGAACATGTAAGAATGTTCTTTTAAACCTGAATGGGGAGACTTTTCTACTCTCTGAAGTCTGTCTTATCAGCTGCAAATCAGAGCGGAGGCTTCCATACCCAGAAGACCTGTCATGTGAAATCAGCCAGCCGGCATCCTGCAAAGTCCTCCCCGCTAGAAAGAGAGGTGGGAGGCCAGGCTGGATTTATAGACACCTGGCAGAGGAGATTGCTTTGGGGTGAAGGCAAGAAGTCAGGTAGCATAGGGAGGGAGGTTACTCTCCTCCCTCTTCTCCCAACAAGGCACTGGAGAGTTGGGGGTTATCTGAGAGCCGCTCCTTGGCATCACCCCCAAATCCTGGTCAGGGGACTGATTAAGATTTCCCATTGGGTGGATCGCTGTTTTTCTTGTGTCTGTGTCTGGCTATGTATTACTCATATAGAGCTTGCTTTAAAAAGGAAAAAAAATGTTATGATTGTCTTTCCCGCTAAGGGTCAGAGTTAGCTTGCCCCCCCTCCCCCCTTCTGGCCACCCTGTGCCCATCTCACAGTTCTAACGTAGCTTTGGTTTTTGTAGCCAGGCTTGGCTTCCAGAATTGGCATGGAGCCCCATGTCTGTTACTATATCTCATCAATAAAGGTTTCTCTTTTGAGGGTTCCTGTTCTCCCTAAACCTTTTTACTTAAACCAAAATTAATGTGAGCTGAAGAGAAACATCTGGAAGCAAGATAAGGGTTGAATACACACACACACACACACACACACACACACACACACACACACACCCTCTGTAGTCTAGAAATACTGTCAAAGCAATAGGTACATACTCCAGAGATAGTTGGTATAGTGGGAAGTCTACTGTCTTTGGAATCAAAGCAGCTGAGTTCAAATCCCACCTGTGATACTTCCTACTTCCTGTGTAATCTTGGATAAATCACATCACAATCCTGGGTCTCTGTTTCCTCACAGGTAAAATTAGGGGGCTAGAAATAATTATAATAACAACAACAAGCGTTTATATGGTGCCTTAAGATTTGTAAAGTGCTCCCCCAGAGCCTGGCACAGTTCCTGGCCCATGATAGATGCTTGTTGAATGACTAACTGCCGAGAACATAGATTGTTCAGGATCTCTCAGAAAATGTGGCTTTCTCTCTGCTAGTGAGGTTTCAGGCTGTGCCTGTGAAACACACACTGGATGAAAAGCAATTTTGTATTGATTGATTCTGTACTTATCTTCTATATGCTCAATTACATACAAGTGGGTCCCCTCATTAAACTGTAAGAGCTTTGAAGACAAGGGTTACTACTGCTTTTTCTTTGTACCTTCAGTGTCTGGCACAGAGTAGGGATGGAGATGGAGCTTGGGGCTTTGATTTTATTGGTATAGGGGAAACGTGCCGGTGGAGACTGGTATCACCCTCTTTAACTTAGAGAGTTGCCTTAATCCTGTTTGCCTCAGTTTCCTCAACTGTAAAATGAGCTAGAGAAGGAAATGGCAAACTGCCCCAGGATCTCTACCAAGAAAACCCCAAATGGGGTCACAGAGAGTTGGACATGACTGAAAATGACTGAACAAGAGAGTTGCCTAGAGCCTTGATAAGTGGAGTATGGTGCCCAAGGTCACACAGTCAGTCTACGTCACAGATGGGACTTGAATTCCTCTTTCCTAGCTCTCTGGTCATCCTGCTAATAAATGTTTGGTGACTGATGGATGACCCACATCAAGCACTGGGTGACTTGTTAAGGGGTTATTTTTCCTCTCACGTCCAATTCTCTCCCTCTCATATCTTGACCCCTACCACCCGACCTTAGCTCCCATTCCTGTTATGAACTTTGAAAGGTTTAAACTTAATTCCTGCTGGAAACACCCCATTACCTGCCAGAGGCCAATCAAACACTCTTCCTTTTTGGAGTCTGTCACTCTCGATGGGGCCAATAATCCATCCTGCCTCATTTCATAAAATTCCCAGAGGTTCGGCAGCTGAATGGGGGTGCACACAATACCATACTATTGGGTGGGCTAATCTCCATCCCCCTTCCCCTGGAGGCTCTCACCTCTCACCTGGGCAGCTCAATAACCTCTTTGTTCCCGATGGAGTCCGATTTTCTCTAATAGGAACTGGGCCCCCCCATTTCTGTTCTGCTTTTTGTAAGCAGTTTTTGGGCTGCCCCTTCTGAAAGCTCAATCCCTCATTAGCACAAGAAGCCAGCCCCAAGCCAACACGCTGCTTTTTGTTTCGTGTTCCACGGGTATTAAAAATAAATAAAGCAATTGAGTGCGATTAGCATGGAGGAGAGACTAGAATGACAAGTTACAAGCTTCTGTAGTGTTTCTTTCCCAGGCAAACAAGCAGGCAATGACTTCCCTGGCCAGCACCCCTCCCCCTGGAAAGAGGAATGAGCAAGGAGGTGGATAGGGGGCACCATGCTCACTGGAGGGGGAATTTAGAGCTTAAAGGGATTCTAGAGGCAACAGGAAAACTACCTCATTTGACAGGCTGAGATGTTCAAGGTCATGCATTTTATGAAGAGGAAGCATCAGGATCTGAATTCAGCTCCTCTGATTCCAAAGTCAGTGTTCCACCATTGTGTGTGTGTGTGTGTGTGTGTGTTGGAAAGAGATGCTCCCTCATTACTGCAGAGAACATTTTATGTGAAATGTGTATGCATACACATAGAAATAATGACTGGTATTTATAAGGCTCCATTAGTTTTACTAAGGACTTTACACGTTCATTATCTCATTTGATCTTTCTACCTGGGAGGTAAGTGCTATTATCATTACCATTATTTTATAGATAGGGAAAATGAGGCAGAGAGGTCACATGTCTTGCTCAGGATCACACAGCTACTAAGTGTCTGAGGCAGGATTTGAATTCAGGACTTCCGAAGTCCAGTGCTCTACCCATTGTTTCATCTAGCATCTTCATACTTAGCTGTAGTAACATGACTACTCTGTGCTAAGATTTCTACTCCCTAGCTGTGAATCACGGTACATTACAATCTCTGAACAATCCAAACTTTCCTTGAGGAACTTTGATTCTATATTGGGTAAATGATCCAATGAATAAATGAACAAATTGTTGTATATCATCATTATTTATACAGCTATACCATTTTCTTCCTAGATTGTAAATTCCTTAGGGAGAAAGGAGAGAATGGATTATGTTTTATCCAAGCTTTGTATCTTCTTCCAGGGATGAGAAAATGGTATGCACACAGTAAATACTTAATAAATGGATATTGAAATGAAAGCAGAATATATTGTTTTATATGTGATATATTTACATATAATTATGCATGCAATATAAAAGAAATATACAATTATATACGATATAATATGTTAATTTATCGTATGCCATATTATCCAAATAACAATATATTGTTTTGTATGTTATATATTTATATTGTTTTACATGTTTTGCATATTTGTGTAATTTACTCATATATTATTTATCTACATAATAGAAACTATTATATACCATATGATTTATGTAATATGTCGTCTTGTATGTTATACATTTGTTATATCGTTTTACATATTTTATATACTTACATAATATATGAGTATATTATATACTCTTGTGTGCTATATTACATATCAATATATGGTTTTGTATGTTGTACATCTATATTATTTTACATATTTTATATATTTAGAAAAATATTTTTACATTTTATATATATATCATTTTAATAGGGGCACTACCTGTATTAGATTCAGTGATTTGAATTATTATCTGCCAGCTTCAGAGAACTCCCCCAGACTATGACCCTCTGACGTGGGCAGTGAAAATATCAGCTTCTGTTTTCCAGATAAGGAACCGGAGGCTCAGAGAGGTTAGCAGATTTCCCCAAGGTCACAGAGCTCTAGGTCAGAGGTGGGATTCAAACCCAGCCCTCCCAACTCCCCGGGGCCACAGCTCTTTCTAGGGTCCTCCCCTGCCTCTCTCACGTGTACCTACTGCTTTGGTGCGATTTCTGGAATACATACGGTTCTCAGAATGACCCCTATCCTGGGATAACCTGGTGATAAGGAAAGCTGGGTCACTGTTCCGGATTTTCCATTTACAAGCATTTACTAGGGAGGAATGGAATAAAAAAATAAAAATAAAAGATCACAGAGAACAGAAAGAAATCAATATGCCCCAGTGGGAAAGAGCAAATAAGTAATTTTGTCTAGAAGGAAGAATATTGCCCAAGTTTGGAGAAGGTAGGTCAGAGTCAGTCTGTGAAAGGCCTGCATTTTATTCTAGAGGCAATAGGGAGCCCCTAAAGTTTCTTGAGGAGAGGAGTGACCTGGTCAGACCCATGCTACAAGAATATCACTTTGTATTCCCAGCACACTGCACAATACCAGGTCCTCAGCAGGTGCTTAACAAGTGCTTTCTTGATAGAATTGACAAGAGTTGATAATGATAGGCTATAGTGGGGAGTAGGGAGAAAGAAGAGTCAAGGATGATTCCAAGGTTCTGAATGTAATTGACTGGAAGGACAGTAGCTTAGGGAAAAATAAAATTAATTCCTTTTTGGATACATTGAGTTTGAGGTGCCTTTGGGTCAGCTATGGGGAAGTGGTGAGCAGTGGATAGAGTGCCAGGCCTGGAGTCAGGAAGGCTCATCTTTCTGAGTTTGAATTCAGCCTCAGATATTTACTACTGTGTGATCCTGGGCAAGTCACCAAACCCTGTTTGCTTGAGGTTCCTCATCTGTCAAATGAGCTGGAGAAGGAAATGGCAAACTGCCTCAGCATCTCTGCCCCAAATGGGGTCACAGCTGACAAGTGATAAACAATAACAACAAGGTGGAGGTGCTTAACAAGCATTTGGGGGTGAAGGCCTGTTTCTTAGGAGAGAGATGAAAACCTAAGTAGGATTCATGCAGTGGATGACATGATGAATAAAAGATAAAGGAGAAGAACAAACTCAGAAAGCACAACAAATGGAAAAAGACTAGGAAACAATGTTGGCGAAAGTGAAGGATTTGGAAGCTGTATCAAAGGCAGGAAACCTCAGAATTACTGAGTTCCTGGAAAATATGAGCAAAACTGTCTCATCTATTTTTCAGGAAACTGTTCAAAAACATCTCTCAGAATTACAAATAACAATCTGGAAATCAAGAGGATCCATGGAATGTCAACAAAGAGAAACTTATAAATCCCCCTCAGCAAGGTCTATCATCATCAAACTTCAAGACCATAATGACAAATTAAAAAATCTTTCAAGCCTCCCAAAAGAAGAAAGAGAAGTTAAGTTTTCACTGGATTTTTCTATGAAAAAGACTCAGAAATTTGGAACATGAGAAATATAAAATTTAAAAATACATATCCAATGGTCAGTTTCCAAGCAAATATAAACTTTCTGTTTGAAAGGGAAAAAATAATGAAAAGGACACAAGAATTCATGGAGAAAACCCTACAGTTGCAAAAAAGCCTTTAGAATCAAGATTGTGAAATACTCTGAAGTACTAAGTACTTAGAAAATCAGATAGGAGTCAGCTGTGATTAACTGGTGTTTATCTTAATTGAAAAGCCTCCACAGGGTAATAAAAATAATCAGACTATTGTAATAGCTAATTTACTGAATGCTACGGTAATTTATGTCACTTGGGGGGGGGGGGGGAAGTGGGCAGCAACCAGAAGGGCAGAAAAAACATATGACAATATAATTTCAGGGGTATTACAGATAAACACAGGAAAACAGCAAACGTAGCTGGAGAGGGGAGGGGATAATGGCTCTACCAAGGGTCCTATCTTTGAAAAAGGAATGGAAGCATCATTGAGTTTTAGAGATACTTATAGAACTAATAGGCATAGAGGAGCACAGACTGAAAACTGATATCCTACAGAGGCAATCTAGTCCAAAGCTCTTATTCTACAGGCAAGAAAACTAAGACTTGGATACTGAGAGTAAGGATCAGAGGCAGGATTTGAACCCAGGACTTACTGGTTCATGATACAGCAATTTATTCAATACGGCATGCTGCCTCTCTAATACTATAGAATGGAAATTCCTTTTTTAGGGTTCTTATATTATGTTTGGGGTAGCTAGGTAGCACCATAGTGCACAGAACACCAAGACTCCTCTTCCTGAGTTCAAATCTGACCTCAAACACTTACTAGCTATGTGATCCTGGGCAAGTCACTTCACCCTGTTTGCCTCAGTTCCCTCATCTGTAAAATGAGCTAGAAAAGGAAATGGCAAATGGCTCCACTATCTTTGCCAAGAAAACCCCAAATGGAGTCAAGAAGAGGCAGATGTGATTGAAAACAACTGAACAACAAAAACATTATGTTTGGTTTAGTAACAGAAATAATAAAAATAAGAGTTTGTATTCCCTTCTGAGAAAAGATCAGAGAAGGGAACAACTGGAACTTACCAATTTTTAAAAAGTAAAACAATTATGGAATGGGTTTTTAAAAAACAGAATCCAAAAATGCATTAGCTCCAGGAAGCACAGGTAATGTAAGCTGATCTTCATGGAAGGATTAGTCTAAAGTCTGTCATGCTACAACAAGCTCAAGAAAACCTGGAGTTGAATGGATGGAATCTGACAAAGTTTAATTCCACCCAGGAAGCATTCAGAGAGATAAATCAGGAATTTATAGCATGCTTAAAGGCATAGATAAAAATGAGATCATATACATTTGAAATATATGTGTACCAAATAAAATAGCATGGGTAAATTTGTAAAGGAAGTATTCACAGTCCTACAAGAAATAGAAAAGCAATCATAGCAGGTGATTTCAATATCCTCCCATCAGAATACATTAAGTAAAAAGTAACAGACCTGAACAAATTTGATTTAATAGATAAAGATAACTCAGTGGGGAAAAGGGCAAAAGATATACTTTTTTTAGTATGAATACTGAATTTTGACAAAATTGATTATGCTCTTGATTGCAGAAAAGGCCTAGATAAGTTGAGAAAGGTTGGAGTCTTATATGTTATAGTTATAAACTATAGATACAAACAGTGATAACCATATTATTAGAATTTTCAGGAAATTTTAAAATGAATAATTAACTGACTAGAAAAAATAACAGCAATGTGTTACCTTAAAGACAGCAATACAAATACTACATGTCAAAAGCTATGGGCTGCAGCCAAAGTCATACTCAGAGACAGATTTAGAATGCTGAGTATCTATACTGACAAGGAAAGAAAAAGAAAGCCTTAACCTCTTGAGTTGAGTCTGTGTTTAAGGAAGTTAGAAAAAGAGCACAGTAATACATCAAAGAAAAGACAATAATCAGGGCAGAAATTAATCAAGTGGAGAACAAAAGAACAATTGAAAGTATAAGGAAAGCCAAAAGCTATTTTTTTTTTGAAAGACAAATCAAACTGATTAAAAAAACTAACACATTTAATCAAAAAGGAGCAAGAAAGCCCAAGCAGCCAAGATTGGAAATGAAGAAAACGATCAGATTACTAAGCAGTTTTATGCAAATAAATTTGAGAACATGAAAGAAATAGATGAATGTATAAAACATTCCAAAATACCCAGCTGACAAAACAGGAAATAGATAATCTAAATATACTAGTCTCTGGAGGAGAAATCAAATAAGTCAACGGTGAACTGCCTTATAAAAATGACAGTGGGACCAGACAGTCAGTTTATTCTCCCAAATCCCCTTGGAACATGTCATACCTACATTTTATAGACTGTTTCAAAATATAAAGAAAGTCCATTATAACATCTAGCTCTTTTAACGAGGAAAACATGGGTTTGATACTCAGCTCTGGCAGAGATAAAGCTGCAGAATTAAACCACAGGCTAAAATCACTAATGGGTATTGACACAAAGATATTAAATAAAATATGCATAAGCAGGATATAGTGGCCTATAAAACATATTATTTATGATAGTCAAGTAGGATTTATACCAAGAATGCAAGGATAGTTTGATACTGGGGAAGCTGTCAATATAATAGATCATGCTGCAAGAAAGACCATAAAAGAGCAACAATGTAACAATGGATACTCAAAAAAGGCTTTGATAAAATACAGTATTCATGACAAAAATTTTTTTAAATGTAGAAGCAAAATAACTTTTTCCTTCATAATAATATTAGGTCCAAAGAAACACGAACAATAACAAAAAAAGGTCACCTTTATATATTGCTTTAAAGTTTTGCAAAGTACTTCATACATACAAATGAGGTTCTCTTTGCCTGGGTTTCCCCATTTGTAAAATAGGTACTGAAATTGTGATTTTGTTAGTATAGGGAATTCCTTGATTAGGAAACTGCCTCCACAATGAGCATTCTTTGCAAGGCTTAGAGCAGAGGTTCTTATCCACCCCCCTCCCCGCCCCCAACTGAGAGAAACAGGGACAGAGAGAAACAAACAGAGAGACAGGGACAGAGAGAAACAGAGGGACAGAGAGAAACAGAGAGACAGAGAGAAACAGAGAGACAGAGAGAAACAGAGACAGAGAGAAACAGAGACAGAGAGAGAGAGAGAGAGAGAGAGAGAGAGAGAAGGAGAGAAACAGAGAGACATAGAGAGAAACAGAGAGACAGAGACAGAGAGAAACAGGGAGAGAGACAGAGAGGCAAAGAGAGAAAAAGAGACAGAGAAACAGAGACAGAGAGACAGAGAGAATATGTGTGTGTGTGTGTGTGTAGGTGTGGGTGTGACACAGACCACTTTGGCAATATGATGAAGTCCATGAACCTTTTTTCAAAATAATGATTTTTAAAAAAATCAATAATTGAAGGAAATGCCAAATTTCAGTTAAAGAGCAGTGAAAAAAAAAGTTATTATTTTTTTCCATACAGATGCACAGATCCCCTGGAATCTTGTCTTAAGAAAAGAGAGAAACTACTCAGGAGAGGGGAAAAGGAAGTTCCAAAAGGAACTCAGGCAAGTGGGGTGATGTTGGTAGTACCCTATTTACACTTCTCACACATACACATACACCCACCGTACTGGGATAGTTGTATGTAACAGATTCATATTTCCATATACAAGATACTTTTCCTGACCTTCTTTGTATATGGAAATGTACATGTTTGTTAATGATCATCTATTTCTTAATTGAAATAAAAATAATTCCTGTCTCAGATGGTTACCTAAAGCATGATGAAGTTAAGTGACTTGCCCAGGGTTACATAATCCCATTGTAGGATAGTGGTTAGGGCAGTGGACTTGGAATCAGGAAAGTTAGGTTCAAATCCTGCCTTTCACATTTACTAGTTATATGGGCCTGGACAAACCAATTAACTCCTGGAACTCCCTAGAATCGATCTACTAAGGAACAATCTATATTGGTGGAGAGAGTTCTGACACTGGGAGTCTCCCTGTTGCCCGACATCACAGATGCTTTATGCTTCAGTGATGATTCACAAGCAAAAAGTGGCCTAAAAGATAACATTTAAGACATATCATGAAAAGGCTATGGGTTGGTCATGTGCCAAGAGGAGGATAAGAAATGTTGCAATAATAGCCAAAAAATCTTAAAGGATTCAGAGAAAGGCCTTTAGCCCCACTGGGTCTCTCCTTTATGCTCAAAGAACACAGACAAGGTTGACACAAAATGAAATGGCTCGGATGAGTTGCTATCTGAACTGGCTAGGGAGTACCCACTTTCATGAGATCTCAGATGCATCGATGCATTAAAGTAGGAATCAACCAGGAAGGACAGGGAGGAGTCAGTACTCTTTTTCACAGCTGAAGAATGGAGGAGGGTTCATTTTAGCCTGAACATAAGGAGATAGAGTAATCCAAACACGAAATGGATTCTGAAACAATGCTAGTGAGGGCTAGTGACACCCTGGGGTGAAATTGTATCATCTATAATTCTCATTGAAGCCTAGGATCAAGGTTTGGGTCAGACTATAAGCTTCATGAGGGCAAGCATTGTGTCTTTTTTAAAATTTGTGCCACTCAGTGGAGTAACCTCCACAGAGTAGGTGCCTACCACATGAAAGTTGTTGAATGAAAATGACCTTGCAGGGTTCCTTCTTTCTTTGAATTCTATGTAAGGAAAGAATGAACTCAGACAAATTCAAGGGTAACCCAAGAACAATATTTCAGCAACATAAATCTCCCCTTTCACCTCTTACAAGTTGTTGGTGATATTTATGGGACCTGCTGGACTTTTGTAGCCTAGTGTCATACCCCTGGGTGAGAAACGCACTAAGTTTTATTAAAGTCAGTGGAGCACGTTGTGTGCAACACAACGGAGTATTGTGTAAATTAACACTGCCCTACATATGATCAGCACTGCCCCATGGGAAATGAGGTGATGAGTGTCCAAGGATGGACAAGGTTAGAACTTACTTGAGTCATTACTCTTGGCTATACTTGGTCGGATGATTCTAATTCTATGACATGCCTCACAATGTAGTCCAGTGGGAACAGTACCAGACTTGGAGTCAGAGGACCTATGTTCAAATAACACTTCAGATGCTTGATACTGGTGTGACCTTGGACAAGTGTCAACTTCTCAGGACCTCAGTTTCTTCCTCTGTAAAATGGGGGAGTTAGATTAAATGACCTGTGGGGTCCCTTCTAACTCTAGGATCTCACGACCTCTATGGGACTCAGTTTCCTCATCTCTGAAAAGAAGGGATTGGGGGCGGCTAGGTGGCACAGTGGATAGAGCACTGGCCCTGGAGTCAGGAGGACCTGAGTTCAAATCCGACCTCAGACACTTAACACTTACTAGCTGTGTGACCCTGGGCAAGTCACTTAACCCCAATTGTCTCACTAAAAAACAAAACAAAAACAAAAACAAAAAGAGGGGATTGGACTACATAACCATGGAGGGCCCTTCTAGCTCTACGTTGGTGATTCTATGATCATTTCTCCATCCACACTTGCTCAGCTCCCATTATGAATAATAAGAGCAGGGGCAGCTAGGTGGCACAGTAGATAAAGCACTGGCCCTGGATTCAGGAGGACCTGAGTTCAAATCTGGCCTCAAACATTTGACACTTACTAGTTTTGTGACCTTGGGCAGGTCACTTAACCCTCACTGTCCTGCCAAAAAAAAAAAATAATAATAATAATAATAATAAGAGGCATGAACTAGCAGTCAGGAAGATCTGGGTTTGAATCTTGCCTCAGAGTTACTGAGCTGTATGAGCCCAGGAAAGCCATTTATTTTTTGTATCTCAGTTTCCTCATCTGTAAAATGAGGGTGTTGGACTAGATGGATTCTAAAGACCCCTTTGGCTTAGGATTTATGATCCTATGAGCCAGTGATCACAGACACTTAATAAAGGCTTGTTGACTTGCTATTGACTATTGACACAGATGCTGCCCTAATTCCCACCTTCATTACCTTGTACCTCCACTATTGAAATAACCTTAGTCAGTCTCTCTGCCCCCAGAATGTTCCTTCCCTATCCATCCTCCAAACAGCTGCCAAAGTGATATTCCTACACCCATGGGTCTGACTGAAGATTCTTTCCAATTCTAATTAAGGTAGGGGGGAAAGCCTCAATTAGGTGTTAATGGACTGCTAATCTCTCTTTTAACCAAGTTGCCAGTCAAAGGTCACAGCAGGAGCATCTATGGAATCTCACCATTGAGAGAAGGATGACTCCTGGGGACCAAAGGGTGCCCATCAATGGTGTCCATCAGTGGCGCCAATGTGGATCGCCATCATAGTCAGTCTGGTTTGGTGGTACAGATCGATAGAGTGGGAAGAGAGCTAAATTTGGAGACAAGAGGAACCAACTTGAATCCTGGATCTGTCAGGATATTTGGAGCATAGTGCCTAGGGCCCTGGATGCAGAGGCAGGTAAATGTTGGCTCAAATCTTGACTCGGGTGCTTAATGCCTAAGTTATGTTGCATTTGATGCCCTTTGTGTCTCTTCCCAACCCTAGATCTATGATTCCCGGATCCTTTCCCTGCGTGACCTTGGGGAAGTTCCTGGATCTATCTGGCCCTCCATTCCTCATATACACAGTGAAGGACGACCTCTAAGGTCCCTCCCAGCTCTAAATTTACAGTTCTCTGATGCCAAACCATCCCGCATTGGTGACAATCCATCTATTTTTTGGCACGACATTAGGCCAAGTCTTTCATGAAATCCTTGTGGATAAGATGGAGGGAGGGAAGTTGGTAGCAGGATGATGGGTGGGTAGATCCAGGTATGGCTGGTTGACCATATCCAAAGGGTGCTGAGAAATGGGCTGAGATCAGTCCTCAAAGGAGCTTCTAAAGACGGCACGTGTGGCATTGTAAGCTATGCCTCGGATGGGGCTTATAGAATAGCTGCTAAGCACGTCTGTGAATGACACCAAGTTGGGAAGGCCAGCTAGTGATAATAATTTTTTAAAAGCCAATATTCAAAGACATCTTGACAAGCTGGGACCATGGACCCAAACCAATAAGACAATTTGTATTGCTTTAAAATATCTCAATGCCTGCCATGGGGAAGAGGGACCAGACACAGCCTGGGTAACTCCAGATGGCAGACTGCAGCCCAGTGGGTAAAGGCAACAGAGAGGTGGGTTTTGGCTAAAGACAAAGAAGACTTTTCAAAGCATTACAGCTGTCCCCAAAATGAAAAGGACCATTTTATACAAAGTAACACATTCCCTGCCAGTGGAATTGTATAAGCCAAACACCAGGACAAGCTTTCTAAACTGGGACAGATTCACACTTGATTCAATCAATCCATAAGAATTTATTAAGCACCTGCTATGTGCCAACTGATGCATAAATCTTGCCCTTGGACCCAGATGTCTCTGGAGGAGAGAGTGAGGCTGGTGACCTTGCACAGCCCTCCCTCACTTGAATCCAATTCAGTGCAAGTCGTGATATCACCTCCTGAAGTCAGATCTAAGGACAAACAGCCGCAACTATGTGCCAGGCACCTCCCAGGTATTAAGAATACAAAAGCCAAACTGAAAACAGTTACTGCCCTCAAGGAGCTTACAAACTATCAGAGTAGCAGACAGAGACAACATGAAGATATTGAAATAGATAAAAATAGATAAAAAATGACTGGCACATAGTAAGCAGCTAGGTAGCACAGTGGATAAAGTGCAGAACCTGGAATCAGGAAGACTGAGTTCAAATCCTGCCTCAGACACTTAGGAGCTGTGTGACCCTGGGCAAGTCACTTCTTCACTTCATCTGTAAAATGAGTAGGAGAAGGAGATGTCCAACTGCTCTAGTATCTCTGCCAAAAAAACTCCAAATGGGGTCATGAAGAGTTGGACATGACTGAACAACAGGGCACTTAATAATAATAATAAAAATTAGTATTATGACAGCGACCATTTATATAGCATTTACTATGTGCCAAGCACTGTGCTAAGAGCTTTATAGTTATGATTTCCTTTTATCCTCACAACAACCCCAGACGACAGGGACTATTATTATCCCTATCTTACAGTTGAGGAAACTGAGACAAATAGGGGTTAAGGGATTTGTCCCACGGTTACAGCCCCTGAGGCTGGATTTGAACTCAGGTCTTCTTGAGTCTAGACCCAATTCTTTAGCTTCCTTGTTGAGTGTCTGGGGAAGGGAGGCACTGGCAGCTGGAGGCAAATGGGGAACGGCCTCTTGTAAAAGACCCCTCATATTGCTTCCGACTCTAAGATTCTATAATTCTGAGCCAACCCGACATTAATATTTGGAAATCCAGACAAGGCAGATATTTAATTGCTGAAGAACACTGCATTATGGGAATGTAGACTGTGGACACAATACATATTAAATATTGAAGAGTGCGTGCCGAGTGAACAATGGAATGAAAACCAGTGGAATACTGCTGACAGTCAATGGGATTAATTGAGATAATGTATGACAGACATTGGATAAACCTTCAGGAGCCACATTAGTGCCAGCTGTTATTATTGCTACAATTAAGCCTTCATTACCATTCATTTCCTCATCCAACCAGCCCTTTGAAGGGCTACCTATATGCCAGGCACTATGCTGGGTGCAGAGTATGCAAAGACAAAGGCAGAAACCTGGCTCCTGCTCTCAAGGAGTGTATAGTTGACAATGCCATTAGATTAAACAAGTGTTTAATGTTAGTTGGTTTTTGTTGTGTTGTGTCTTGGCAGAGTTACT
Organism: Dromiciops gliroides; assembly: GCF_019393635.1. Lineage (NCBI taxonomy): Eukaryota > Metazoa > Chordata > Mammalia > Microbiotheria > Microbiotheriidae > Dromiciops > Dromiciops gliroides. Next base: position 281,532,856 of record NC_057865.1, on the reverse strand, counting down.
TGAGTGGTTGGCCATTTCCTTCTCCAGCTCGTTTTACAGATGAGGAAACTGAGGCAAACAGGGTGAAGTGACTTGCCCAGGGTCAAGAAGCTAGTGAGTGTCTGAGGCTGGATTTGAATATAGAAAAATGAGTCTTCCTGCCTCCTGATCCCTCACTCTATCCACCAAGCCACCTCACTGCCCTTTGAATTATAAGCCCCACAAGAGTCCTCTACAAGATTGTGTCTCCACTTGTAGTCTAGGAGAGTTGCCAGGGGAACTGAGAGGTCAATAAGCAACACGCCCAAAGTCACAGGGTCAGAAGGAGGTGGAAGCTACTCTTGAACACAGGTCTTTGGACTCAGAAGCTAGCCCTCTGTCCTCCATTCCACATTATCTCTTAAACCTGGAAGTGCCGCACTAAATCACAGAACCACAGATCCATAGATTTAGAGCAGTACTAAATCCAACCATCTTATTTTAAAGAGAAGGATGAGGCAAAAGGGAGGTAAAATAATTTGCCCTGCATCACACTCAGATGGAATCTAGGCCTTCCCAACTCCAGGTTCATAATTGTTATTATTAGTAATAATAAAGGTTTGTTCAATTAAATCGAAGCCCATCTTCCCCATTTGATTATAAATTCCTTCAGGGGTGGGATCCAGTTTTGCTTGCGTCTCTCCTCAAGGAGATCAGCACATAGTAGGTCATTAATAAGTGTGTGATGAACTGAACTGAACTGAACTGAACTGAACTGAACTGTGGAGTGGAAAGACTCAGGAAAGCCCAAATTGGTTCTGCCCTCTTTCAGGGCTGGATTAAGAGTCCAGCCTGGGCAAAGATGGCAGAACCAAGAATCAGGTTTTTCGAGGAAAAACTCACTATTGACTGGATGCTCCAAAAATAGCCTTCAGCACCATTTTTGGAAAGCAAAAAGGGCAAATGGTTCAAAATAAACAAGGACTACAAATAATCAAGAACACTGTAAATTACCCAGGGAGTTTTCAGTCTCACACTTTGGTTCTTTTTTCCCCCCAAGAACAAGTTCCTGATTGTATCCTATTTCCAAGCTGAACACTGGAAGTGTGTGTGTGTGTGTGTGTGTGTGTGTGTGTGTGTGTTTACTTATATGGGGAGGGTAAGGAAGAAGGAGAGGGAAAATACCATGGATGCCAGGAACATTCAACACAACTACCCTGATGTTCAGATTGTACATAGTTGGGCCACTGAAAGAAAGAACTTGGTCTCCGATCCATCATCTACATCCCAAAATTTATCTTGTATCCTGCTATCTACTATTCTACCCAAAGTGACCTTGGGCAAGTCACTGGACCTTGGTTTCTGCATGTGTAAAATGTTGGCCTAGGTATCACATCCAGGATGCATAGTTTAAGAATCATAAACAAAGTAAACGGCCACTAGAATCCCTCTGTGTTGTTTCATTTTGGATTGGGGGAGAATGTGACTTTTTGGCTGGGCCGAGGTCTGGCAAGTTCCACCAAGACCCTCTTAGCAAAATATTGAGAGGTTCCACGTGAAACTGGTGGTAGATGAGACTTTTCCAGCAACTTTTTTTTTTTAAGTGAGGCAATTGGGGTTAAGTGACTTGCCCAGGGTCACACGGCTAGTAAAGTGTTAAGTGTCTGAGGCCAGATTTGAACTCAGGTACTCCTGACTCCAGGGCTGGTGCTCTATCCACTGCGCCACCTAGCTTCCCCTTCCAGCAACTTTTGAAGACCATCTAGCCAAACCAAATGGGTCAGGATTTGTGTTGGTTAATAATGAATGAATAGATGAATAAATAACTAGCATCTGCATAGTGCTTTAATGTTTTCAAAGTGCCTTATGAATACTATCTCCTTTGATCTTCACAACAACCCCAGGAGGTAGGTGCTAATAGTATCTCCATTTTACAGATGAGGAAAACTGAAGCCCAGAGAGGCTAAGATAATTGCACAGAGTCACACAGCTAGGAAGTGTTTGAAGTCACATTTGAATTCAGGACTTTCTGACTTCAAATCCATCCACTAAGCCAGTTGGCTGCCTAGTTGAAAGGGGGCCACACTGATGAAGTTATAGATCCCGGAGGTATTGAATGAAATAATCTAATAAAAAAAGACGCCCTATTAATTCCTTCCAAAATATAAGAAAACGACTATGGAGGGGATGGACTGACCAGATACCAGCTAGACACTAAGTATTGATGAAAGAGATACAAATCTTTTACCCGTGGCCACAAGTTGGTGTGAGATTCCACAAAAGAGAGGATAACCTTTGATTTATTCCTTTGGTCCCATGTTAGGCTGGCTCTAGAGAATAGTTCTGGCCTCCATCCTTCTCCCTCTTCTTGTCTTTCTGGGCTCCTCCCTGGACCCTGGAGCCTGAGGATCCAGGTTCAAACCCTGCCTCAGACACTTACTCTCTGGAGGAGAGAGTGAGGCTGGTGACTTTGCACAGACCTACCTCACTTAAATCCTATCCACTTGGCAAGTCAAGACATCACCCTTCTGATGCCATTGGTCCTCTTAGAGAAAGAAGGATAAACAACAACAACGTGGGTGACCTGGGGCAAGTCACTTAGCCTCCCTGGACCTCAGTTTACCCTATGTAAAAGAGGTGGACTAGCTGAGGTCCCTAACCCCAGATCTATAATCCCCTGGGCAAGATGAAAACAAAATGGAGGCCTACCTTTCCAAAGATAAGCTCCTTCCGAGGTGGAACTGTTTTTTCTTAATGCCTGTGTATCCTCGGGGACCCAAGCCTGTGATTCTGTTGCTATAGGAGACTCCCAGGAGGAGACCCCATGTAACAATGCATATTTGCCATTGTCCTAACACAACTGTCTTAGACTAGAAAAAACTCCCTGGGCATTAAGGGTGACAAGTGACTTACCTAGGGTCACACAGCCAATATATCTAAGATGGGCCTTAAATCCTAGTCCTCCTCTCTCCCAGGCTGAACTTCCACCCATTCCACCCTGCTGCCTGTCCTATGTCCTTTTCACATCATACCTGCTTAATCAATTCTTTTTTTCTTTTCTTTTCTTGTCTTTCTTTTTTTTTTTTTTTGCGGGGCAATGAGGGTTAAGTGACTTGCCCAGGGTCACACAGCTAGTAAGTGTCCAGTGTCTGAGGCCGGACTTGAACTCAGGTCCTCCTGAATCCAGGGCCAGTGCTCTATGCACTGCGCCACCTGCTTAATTGATTCTTATGCAGTTGAACTTCATTGAATTGTAATGAGTCTGGCATCTGAGCTTTCTCTCAGAGCATTTCATGAAATTTATTCTTTTTTCTGGGGGAGGGGGTGTGATGAAGTTTATTCTCAAAGGGCCCTATGCCTGCTCCCTACTGTTCCACCTCCTTCCCACCCCACCCCCAATTTTAACAACACAGGCGCCCTTGACATTGAACTGGGAATACAACAGTATTCAATATTCACATTCACTCCATTTTATTTCCCATAATTGGAGTTCAGGACTCTCGATTTCAACATGCAAATATATGCAAACGACCTGAAAAATCACAGTGCCCCAAGAACTCAAAAGAAATTGGGCAGCCCTGTCTTAATAAAATCACGTTTTATTGAGTAAGGTGGAGCCCAAGGCCCAGCAGGCTATAAAAATCACATTCGTGCTTTGAGAATATCCCATGACCTCACTTGCCACATTTCAGGCAAATATTCCTTTCCTAAAAGATTTCTACGTTCACCCTGAACACAAAGTGGAATTGTTTGGGAGAAGCTTAAGGGAAATCCTTTGGGCTGTTTCTCACTTACCTGCAATTTGGAGGAGTGGGGGAGGGAGTGGAAGAATAACTATCCTTTTTACCAACTCTGTTTAAACTCCAGAGAACAGCAACTGGTAGCAATGCAAGCCACCCGCTGCCCACACTGGGTAAGCTCACTGAGGGCCGGGGTTCAAAAAGATGGGAATTCAGGGGGAGATGGTGGACTTCCCTAATGCGAAGATTTGCTTTGCTTGAGGACCCTTCTTCGTTACAAACATTTTCTTTTCTTTTCTTTTAAAAATCCTTTTTAAATTTATTACATATCATTTATTTTTCAAAAACAATTTTATTTCCTTTTCCCCACAGTGAGGCAGGTAGATGGGAGGGAGGGAAAGAAAATAAGTATTTGTTTCCTTGAAAGTAAAAAAAAAAAGGATTTTATATATATATAAGAATAAAAAGGATAGGAAATGGGAGTTTGCCCAACATAAATACGTATGTTCCATCAAGGTCAAGTCTAATGCTTTTGAATCTGGATTATCAGTGACCTTCAATTTCACTGTTTACATGGGGCAAATCCCCAGCAGGACCAACATTTGGGAATGAGTGCAGACTGCTAGAGACTGAAGGTTGAGACCTTGGACTGGAGATTCCTGTGGGATCTAGTTCTCTCTCAAAGTCTCCTCTGGGCAAGCTGGAAGAAAGGAGGGTCAGCCACCCCTGGGAGGAGGCTTCTAATTCCAACTATCTACAATACATTGCCAAGGCTCTGCTGACCTAGGCTTTGAAAATCCAGGGTCATTGCCATACAATAATGAGGCATCCGGGCTTTGAATAGCACAGGGAAATGCCCTGAGGACCTCCCCAACCTGTTCTATTACATGCCACATTGGACAGCACTGAGAAATCAATCAGTTTATGAACTATGGTGGGATCAGTTCAGGACTTTGATGAACCATCTTGATTACAGAGTGTTCTTCTTGGTAGAGAGGTGGTGACCTACAGGTACTGAATGCTGCATATTACATCAGACAGGGCCGCTGAGTTGGTTTACTTTGCTCAAGTGTTGGGGGGGGGAGTTGTTTTGTTTTGTTTTTGCCACAAGGGAGAGTTCCATGGTAATTGAGAGTGATTATTTTTTTAAAAAACAACCAATAACAAAGAATCGTCAATAAACATTTTTAAAGGGTTGCTTTGCGGCAGCTAGGTGGCACAGTAGATAGAGCACTGGCCCTGGATTCAGGAGGACCTGAGTTCAAATCTAACCTCAGACACTTGACAATTACTAGCTGTGTGACCCTGGGCAAGTCACTTACCCCTCGATGCCAAGCCAAAAAAAAAAAAAAGAAGGTTGCTTTGATGAAGAAGTACCAGTAGAATCACTAACAGTTCATGTAACACTTCTTAGCATCACTGGGCCCTCAGAAATCTGTCAAGTGCTGGGAGGCAGCAATGGCATCATCAAAAACACCCGTCCCCTTTCCTTTCCTTGGATAAAGTAGAACGGACACTGCATGCAACACTTTAGAAGGATGGAGGGGAGGAGGGGAGAGCTACTCCCCCTATAACATTTTATGGTCACTGCCAGTGGCCTTGGCCAGACTCTGCCTTCATCAACATTGGTGCCTTGTCTCGCCCTACATTATATTTTACTGGTACAAAAATAAATCTGACCTTTCACACAAAGTGGGGCTTCTCTAACCTCGAGTATTTAAAATAACCCCCCTCCCCCAAAGAGGGTAAAAATAGACCCACCTAGATACTTCCTTAACACCCTCAAGCAAATCTTAGGCGTCAACACACACACACACACACACACACACACACACACATCCAGCCCACAGAGTAATCAAAAGGGGTTTTTGTCAACACTTTCACCCTTCCTAAAGTCAGGAGGAAGACAAATCAGGCTAGTTCAGCTTGGCCCCGGTTAGCAGAACTAGAAGTGGACCCACCAGGAGCAGAACGACAGCCTAGGAGTCCATATAAGGAAAAATGATGTCACAATTAAGCGGTACCCCTGTAGACTGGACCTGCCCAAGAGGTATGGAGTTCCCTATTGCTGGAGGTTTTCAAGAAGAAACTGAGTGACTACTTCTGTGGGATTTAATACAAGGGACTCCTGGTTCACATACAGGTTGGGTTCGATCATCTCTGAGTTCCCTTCCAATTCTGAGATTCAGAAGAAAGATTCACTAGTTCTAGAACCTCAGTAGGAAGGGAATTTAGGGACCACCTTGTCCAATCCTTATGTGAACAAGGAATCTTTTCTTTGACGTATCCCAACAAGTAGTCTTCCAACCTCTAAACTGGGACATGACCTTGTATATGTCATGGATCCCTTTGGGAGCAAAATGGTGAAACCAATGGACCCCTTCTCAAAATATATTTTATTTTATTTTTAAATTTTTTGTGGGGCAATGAGTGTTAAGTGACTTGCCCAGGGTCACACAGCTAGTAAATGTCAAGTGTCTGAGGCTGGATTTGAACTCAGGTCCTCTTGAATCCAGGGCCAGTGCTTTATCCACTGTAGCACCACCTAGCCACTCCAATAAATATTATTACTTATCCCTATTTTATACAGAAATTGAGGCAGAAAGAAGTTAAGTGACTTTCCCAAGACACTCAGATAGTAAATGTCTTGGGCTGAGTTTCTCCTGACTCTAAGCCAGGGTGCTATCCACTGTGTCAAACTAGCTCCATGTCTTCTGACTCCAAATTCATGGTCTCTATCAGATAATCACAGAATTTAGGACTGCAAGGAACCTTCAGAGATTCCCTAGCCCAGGGCTTCTCATCTGAGGAAAGAAACTGAGGACCAGAAAAGGAAAGGGACTTGTCCAAGGCTGAATAGCTAGTACTTGTCAGAGCCAGGATTTGAGCCTAGGTCATCCTTTCCATCCAAATCTGGCCTCTCGGAAATCCCCATGGAAGCCGAGAAATACAGTCTCTGCCTCTTGCTACATCTGTTACTCGGCCATGTGACTTCCCTTCTTTCTGGTTCTGTTTCTTTATCTGTAAAATGAGGGGTTGGAGTTAGATGACTAGTCCTGTGGTATCTAAGAAATACTGACCCAGCCCATTGGCTCCCACCGAGAAGGGCTAGCTTTGGTTGTGCATCTCTTGTCCACCCCATTAGCAACACCCCTGCCCTCCCAGAGAACAGTTCTGCCTGTGTCCCTTGGGCTTCGATGAGTGGCAGCTCTATGGGCAAGGTCACATTTGACACATGGGGGAGGTGGGTGGGGGTGGCTCTGTAGTGGTTGTTTTGCTGCCAATGGCTATTCTATACAATGCCCTCAGTTTTCCTGAGCCATCTTTCACCAGTACCAATAAACCTCTGCATCTGGGGGCCCTTAAACATAAAAATGCCAGACTGGTAAAAAAAATTAGCAGAGCAATTAAGGACTCAAGTGGTAATAACCTCCTCAAGTTACGGACACTGTAGCTTGGTGGAAAGGATACCCAAGTCAAAGGCAAGAGACTCGGGTCAAAACTAGCCTCTAATTCTTACTTGCAGGGTGACTGTGGCCAAGTCATTTAACCTCTCTTACCTTCCATTTATTTGTCTACAAAATGAGGATAATAATAGCACCCACCTAGCAGGGTTGTTGGATAGTTCAGATGAGACAAGCACTGGGGTTTTTTCCCTTTCTTTTTATCTTCAGTGTTTTTCAGAGTAAATATTTGTTGACTGACTTTAAAAACTCACGCTATATATATGCCAGCTATTAGAATCATTATTATAATAATAGATCAATAAGCATCTATTAAGTGGTTACTATATTCTAGGCACCATGTTAAGTCCCAAAAGTACAAAGAAAAAAAATGAAATAGACTGTCCTCAAAGAGCTTATATTCTATTGGAAGGGCCAACGGTGTGCAGGAAAAAAAAAAGATATAAGGGGCAGCTAGGTGGCGCAATGGATAGAGCACCAGGGGGAGTCAGGAGGACCCTGAGTTCAAATCTGGCCTCAGACACTTACTAGCTGTGTGACCCTGGGCAAGTCTCTTAACCCTGACTCCCCCACCCCAGGTTTTTGTTTTTGTTTTTGTTTTTTAATAAAGAGTCTGAATATCATCTTCTTTAAGGGACCCTTCTTGATTCCCCCAGTTGTCAGCATTCTCTAGCCTCCAGTCACTGTATATTTATTTTATCTGTATCCTGTATTATTTACTTGTAAACAAGTTGCAATTTTCCATTCTCAAGCGAAGGTAAACTCTTGACAGCAGGAGCCATTTCAATTTCATATTTGGACCTGTAGCAGAGGTGGAATAATGTGGATTCGTGGATGTAAGGGCAGCCTCAGTGGCAGGAAGGAAGACCTGGGTTTGAGACCCACCTCTAACACATACAGGCTGTGTGACCCTGGAACTGGCCCTTATTCAAGGCCTTAAGCAACTCTCTCAGACTACACAGGGCAGAGAAAGTCTAGGATGCATTGGCAAAAGGAGTTTCTGCATCAATAGTTCTCTATGCAGACCTAAATCACAGATTCAAGCCAGGGAAGACAAAAACAAAAACAAACAAACCCACAACAAACATTCCAGTGGTCAGCACAGTTAACGACACCTATGCTTACTGAGGAACTGAGTGAGAATGAGTGGGGTTCAGATCAGCACTAGCTGTAGGGATTTGTGACCTTTTGGGGGGTATGCTGGAAAGCAGAGTCTATGGACTCAGAATAATCAGTCTGTCAGAAAGTCAATAAACATTTATCAAGAGCCCACTATAAGATAGATAGATGATAGATAGATAGACAGACAAACGAATGAATGAATGAATGAATGAATGAATGAATGAATGAATGAATGAATGAAAATTTTAAAAGAGATCCTATTATGTGCCAGGCACTGTGCTAATCTCAGGGGATACAAAAAAGAGGCAAAAGGTAGTCCCTACCCTCATGGAACTTACAATCTAAAGCAGGAGATGATATGCAATTAAATATGTACAAACAAGCTGTAAACAAAAAAATAATTAACTGAGGGAAGGCACTAGAATTAAGAGGGATTGGAAAAGACTTCCTGTAGAAGGTGGGCTTTTAATTGTGTCTTAAAGGAAGCTAGTAAGGAAAGATGAAGAGCCAAAGTATTGGGGGGCAGGGGGAGAAACAGTTAGAAGGCATAAAATGAAATGCATAGGATTACAAATAAAACAAATTATATTAAACTAAAGTTACCATATATCTGTGCACATGTAAATATATTGTGATGTATATGTGTATATGTATATGTCTATCTATCTGTGTGCATGTGTGTATGTGTATATGTATGTATGTGTGTGTGTGTGTGGCCACAGACTCCAGGTTAAGGATCCCTACAAATGACTGAGTTATCTATTCTAATCTGGTCCTTTTACAAAAGGGGTTATTACCATAGGTCATGATAGAATTTAGAGCTAGAAGGAATTTTAAATATTATCTACATAGGATCATCTTCCTGAATTCAAATCTGGCCTCAGACACTTACTAGCTGTGTGACCCTGGGCAAGTCGCTTAACTCTGCCTAAGTTTCTTCATCTATAAAAAGAGCTGGAGAAGGAATAGCAAATCACTTCAGCATCTGCCAAGAAAATCCCAAATGGGGACAAGAAAAGTTAGACACGACTGAAATGACTGAACAACAATAAGAACACGGGATCATAGAATCATAAATTTAGAATAGAAAAAGACCTCTGAGGGACATATAGTCCAACTCCCTACTAAGGATCAGAAGGGGTAGTTACTAGCTCAAAGTCACACAGCTAGTTAGCTGGCACTTGTGTCAACATTTGGGCCAGTGTAACCAGAATAATTGGACCACTTAATTATGTGAGGATTGAACTAGATGGTCTCAGAGGTCTCTTCTATTTCCTGGTTGTCTAAGAAATATTGCTTAAAATAAATTTGGACTTGGCGATCAGTTGGGTCTTATAATTTTTTTTTTTTTGCTATTCAGAGATTTTATAGCCATCTCGTTGGGATTTATTATAACAGAGTTTGACCTAGAGATGATTTCAGAGGTGAGTTTCCAGGGATGAATGGGTAGTGACCTGAAGTGGCACGTCTCCACTTGGCTGTTAATGTGATTCTAAAGCGGCCCACCTGTAACTGAGATACTGATTTAAGAGATGTGGTTAGGATTTTATCCCTTTTACCATACAGATCCAACCTTTTCCCACTGAAATTATGGGATGTGCATAAAGACCTTTTTTTTTTTTTTGACAGACGTTTCAAATTGAGGAATCAGGATTTTCCCTTGAGACTTGCAACATTTCTGCCTTCTCCCATTTGGAGAGCCCACTGGCTCTTCCTTCCTCTCTGTGTGAGAACTAGAGCATGGAATCCCAGCCAAAGGGAGACCATTGATTTAAAAGCTTTTTTTTTTTTAAAGCTTTTCTATGGGACTCAGTTTCCTCATCTGTGAAACAAGAAAATTGGACCAGAAGATCTTTAGGGTCCTTTCCAGCTCTAACCTTATCATCATTGTCCTATATGCTCAACTGACCCTATTCATAAAAATGCAGGTGGGACTTTTCCTAAATCCACTGAGCTAGAAACAGCTGCCATTCCACAGAAATATATCTCAGTCAGTTAAAACCTTTCCACCAATTTCCCAAGTCACATTTGATCTCCCGACCCCATTAAATGGGGGTGATGTCCCAAAAGAACACTCAGCCATTTACCCAATGCTCTGCTAAGAACAGTAACCATATTTTTGAAGAAAGGAAGCAGGCAGGGGCAGCTAGCTGGTACAGTGGATAGAGCACTGGCCCTGGATTCAGGAGGACCTGAGTTAAAATGCGGCCTCAGACACTTGACACTTTCTAGCAGTGTGACCCTGGGCAAGTCACTTAACCCTCATTTTCCCACAAAAAAAAGAAGGAAGGAAGGAAGGAAGGAAGGAAGGAAGGAAGGAAGGAAGGAAGGAAGGAAGGAAGGAAGGAAGGAAGGAAGGAAGGGAGGGAGGAAGGAAGCAAGCAGGCGAATCTGGGGAAATGTATGTGGCTAGGGAACATATTTCACTTGTCACCAACTTGTAGCCCCTTATGTGTTGGATCATCCTTGAAGATTCCACCTTGGGGTCTGGCATCATGGGATTTTGTCTGGACTTTTGGGTAGAAGGGGCCAAAATTGTCAATGCTATGCTTCACTTTAGTGACATCTGGAAGACATCAGGGACCAAAAAGGAATGGTGGAAATCAACTCTCATCTAGGGTTGATCTTATGCACCCTGAGTTTGTAAGGGTTGCTATGCCCCTCACTGGGACAACTTGAGAGCCCAGTGTCCAGAACTGGCCCAAGTATGGTGGAAATTTCCTTTAGCTCTTCCTCCTCTCTCCACCCCATTGCCATGTGCAACAGTATTCTCTTTCATCAGTTTCCTCGAGCTTATAAAGTGCACCTTCATTCTATCTGTGCTGAGCTGACACACTCAAAATAGAAGAAACCACAGCTGAGTGCTTTCCCTGTGGCTGGACAGGGAGGCTACCCTAGGAGAAGGCTGGGGTCCAGCTGTCAAGACCATCCATTCAGCCAAGGGCTCACCTGTGCCAAGTACAGAGAGAATACCTACAGCATGGAGGCCAAGGGAGCTAAGATGTCCAATCCATGGGTCTCCCTCATCTAGTCTATGGATTCTAAGGATGGCTAAACTGTCTTTCTTTGCTCAGAGAATACTTCTTTCTGGAGGGGAGATGAGCAAGGGGATCTTTCTGAGATCATTTATTTGTGGCACATTTAATTAACGTGTATTTCTGCCTGTTCGACTTATGTTAAGCCCTAAGAGAACTACATAGAGCTTACACTCTTCCAGGAAAAACAATATGGTAGAAACAAAAATAATGCAGTACGTTGAATAGAATACCTGGAGTCCTGGTGCCAATCGTCCAAATTATAAGCTCTCTGGCCTCAGACAAGCCAAGATAATGAGAAAATAAAGGAATTTTGAACTGGAAAGGTCTTCGATGTCATCCCGACTTGCTCATCTCACAAATGGGGAATCTGAGGTCCAATGAATAATTAAACCAAGTGAGGTGACTTGACCAAGGTCACACAGGTGGCCATGGATGAACTAGGATTTGAATTCACATTCTTAGCTCAAGCTCTACCTCTGATGCATGCTGGTTGTGTGACCCTGGTCACACTTAGCTTCTTAGCAACCTCTACACCTACAAGTTCTAGATGTGTTGCTGGCCTGCCTTAGCAGAGGGAGATTCCTCACTAGGAGTTCTCTAGATGGATGAAATCTGATTGGATCTTTGCCCCCTCCCAAATAAAAAAGATGAGTATACTGGGTCTAAGGGAAGTTAAGTAATGGGCACGTGGCCACACAGCAAGGAAGTAAGTAGTACAGTCAGCCATGAATCCATGGCTTCTGATTCTAAATCCTTATTCATTTATTCAACAGGCAGTCATAAAGCTCCTACTATGCGCCAGGGATGGGTACCTTGGCAACCAAAGAGGATGCTGCACATAGTGGTCCATGGAAGTATCAGTAGCTCATTCAATGTCCTCTCCTTTTTCAAACAAGGTTTATGTGTGACTTTTGTTCTCCGATCAGTCCTTTCCAAGGCAGCCAAGTCTGTCCCAATGAGCCCTTTCTTGCAAAAAGAAAACCAATTAAGTCAAGCGGGACAATGATCCTGACCAATAGCATGCAGGAATTCAAAGGGAAAAATGAAAACTGTCCCTTGTCTCAAGGACCTTACAACCAACTGGACAGAAAACATGTACATAGAAAAACTGTATGCAAAATAAACACCAAGCAGTACTGGGGTGGGGCACATCAGGGCACTGACACCTCTAAGGGATCAGGCATGGCCTTGGGCAGGAGATGGCCCCCGCGCTGTGCTTTGAAGGAAGCCAGAGATTCTAGGGTCTAAGATTTACATTCCATCATGTCTGGCAGGGTGGTTTATAAAACCTGAGCTAAGTATCCTTATAGGTAGACTGTAAGAAGGGAGAGATAGGAGAAAGGAGAAAGGAAGAAGGGTACTGTGAGAAAGAGGGATGGAGAAAGGAAGCAGGGGGCTTTGAGGAAGAGACGTTTGGGGAAAGGAGAAGGGAAGAAGTATATTTTGAGGAAGAGAAAGATGGAGAAAAGAAAAAGGAAGATGGGAACTTTGAGGAAGAGAGGGCTGGGGAAAGGAGAAAGGAAGAAGTGTATTTTGAGGAAGAGAGATGGGGGAAAAGAGAAAGGAAGAAGGGGGCTTTGAGGAAGAGAGGGATGAAGGATGGCAAAAAGGAGAAAAAGAGCAGCTTAGCTTGAGGAAGAGATGGGCGTTTCCAGAAGGCTAGTATGAAAACCAAGGTGGGAATGAATGTTAGTCCTTCCTACACCACAATGAATCAAAGAATCAGCATGCCTTTATTAAGCACCTTCTGAATTCCAGGCACGGGGAATTCAAATGCAAAAGTGAGACCATCCCTGCCTTCAGAGAGTTTATATTCTATGGAAATCTATTTGAAAGAAGTACTCTCTCTGAGCCTCAGAAAGAATAAGGAAAAAAAGTCTCATGTTGCACTGCAGTTACAGACCCTGTGCTTATTTTTCTCAGCTAAACAAGAGTCTCTCCATCAGTCCAAACTGAATCACAGGCATTCCCTTCCTCCTCCCTCCCTACCCCAAACAGGGACATGTCAAAGAGACCGAGTCAGAAGATCGGGGATCATAGAGATCACAGGTTTCCTGGTAGAAGGGACTCCCCAAGTTCAACCACTTCATTCTACAGATGAGAAAAACTGACAAGCTCTGAATGCTTTCTCTGCCCTTGGACATTAGAGATGACGGAGGGGAAAAAATCTGAGCCTCCTTGTCTGACTAGCTTAAGCAATGGCTACAGGGTGGAAAAGTACCCAGGGAGGTAGGCTGGTATCCACAAACACTATTAACTCTGTTTCCCCGGCTACCTCCCAAATCCCACTCTCTGAGCTGAAAGGGAAATAAGACCTGTCTTTATTCAGCCATGGGCTGACTTGGCCACCACATTGTACCTTGAGCCAACGTGGACACAAATCACTCATTGAGCCCAGCTCCCCAAATGTTTCCGACGTGTTCCAGTGGAGCCCTCAGACCCTTTAAAAAAAAGTCAGAAACAGCCAGAAAGTCCCAAACAGCTCTTGGAACATTATGGATGATGGGAGAAATCTGCTCAATTACACGGTGTTCTGATTATATGGTTATTCATTCCGTGCATGTGCTTGGGTTTTTTATTATTTTTTTTCTACCCCCAAACCCAGCAATTTGAGACAATTTCTCTTAATTGGACAAACCGGGAAGCACGGTGAACATCAAGTATCCCGGGCTGCTCTGGTAGCCAGTGTAAAGGTCAAGCTTCCTAATATCCCAGTGGGGTTCCTCATTGGCTATCCAATCACACTGGCACCCCGGGAGCCCAAGAGGAGAGGCCAGAACTTCTCTCATAGTCAAGTTAATTTCATTCACCCTTTTTTTTTAAACTGAGTTTTATTGAGGCCTTTTGTTTTTTCAGTGCAGTTATTTCCAGACATAATCACACCCTGCCCCATGAAGGTTAGAATTAGGGTTGGGACAAAAGGGTAAAGAAACAAAGCCATCACTGAACACCATCAGACAGTAAAGAGATGAAGAAGCCTGGGGGTTTGACGGAGGGATGTTGCACCATCAAAAGAAGGAGCGGAGATCTGATCTCAGTCTTCCATGTCTCAAAATCATTGCAGTAACAAAAATAATCGAGAAAAACCAATCAACCTGGTGACCACATCCTACAACATGGTGCATCTTGGATCTCGAATGCGACTTGCCTTGGGCCTCAATATCTCTATGCCACAGCACCCATGGGGACTTCTGAGGCTCTCTATCTGCCCTGAAGCTGAATGCTTTTAAATGCATTGTCTCTCCCCCAAAAGGAGTGTTACCTCCTTGAGAACAGGGACTCTTTCTCTTGTGTTTCAGTCAGTCATCAAGTACTTATTAATATCTACTATGTGTCAAGCATTGTGCTAAGAACTGAGGATACAAAGAAAAGCAAAAGCAGCCCCTGTCCCCAAGAAGTTTACAATCTAATGGAGGAGACAACATGTTAATAAGTAGGGACATACACGGTATAAATGGGAAGGCTGGGGTGCAGAGGGGAGAAGAGACCTGTGACTCTGGGAAAGTCACTTAACTGTTCTCATCTGTGAAATGGGAATAATAATCATAGTCTCTCAGGGCTGTTGTGAGGATCAAATGAGAAAACTTAGGTAAGGGACTTTGCAAGGTTTAAAAGGCTATATAAATGGTAGATGATATCATCTCCATCATCACCCCTGAACAATAGCTTCTGGGATCTTCATTGGGACCAAAGGAAAAATATATATGCACTGAACAGGCAAAGGTGCACCTTCTGTGTACAGGCTGGCCCGTAAGCCAGTCTCTCCCTCTCTAATCAACCTGGAAAGAATGAAAAGACACTTCTGAAAGGCAGAAACTACCTCCCGTTCCACTTTTGGATATGTCTAATTACTATTATTATTATTTTTTAAAGCAATAGGGGTTAAGAGACTTGCCCAGGGTCACACAACTAATAAGTACCTGAGGCAGGATTTGAATTGAGGTCCTCCTGACTCCAGGGCCAGTGCTCTATCCAGTGCACCATCTGACTGCCCCTTCTAATTATTTTTTTAAGGCACCAAGAATGGGAGATGGAGAAGATAAGAAATTAATAGACATGTCCACCCCTCTTCATTTGCAAGAGATAGGACCTGGCCCATCTCCAAGAAAGGAGAAATTCATGGATCCTGAGATGTCCCACACAGTCACCCTCAAGTATAAATGGCAAGGACCACAAACAAGTCCAAACAACTGGAATGTCGAAGCTTCTGAGATTCCTAAATACTTCTGAACAGAGTGTGAAATACTTCAGATTAAAGTGGCCTAAAATCCCTTCTCTTCTCACTGCTTTCAGGTGAGCTGCTGCTGCAGAAGAGTGTGGTTCTGGGCCGCAGCAGCCCTGTGGGCTCCTCTCCCTACCTCATCCTCAAAGTTAGTCCAAGATCAAGGGTGCAGGAAGGAAGCAACAAGTCAGGAAGATCTGGGTTCAAATCCCACCTCTGCAACTGACCAGCCGTATCACCTTGGATGAGTCACTGAAGGGCTCTGGCTCTGTGACCTCCAAGAACCTCCCACATGGAAAGCCCGTGTCTCTGAGGGAGTGCCTATCCAATAAAACTCTATTTCCTTGAACAGTCTGGAAATCGAGTGTTATGGTAGAATATATAAGATCCCTGAGGACAGCCTGCACCACTGTGTACTGCTAGCTTCACCTATTATAGTACAGGCCATATAATAACAGTTTAATAAATGCTCAGTGATGGGCAGATTAATCAAAAAGCCAGGCTTATGGAGAGTTACTATGGAAACTGTGTTTGTGAGACTAAGTTTCTACTAATTCAAAGACACTATATGAAGGGTAACTCAGTAAGATAATAATACTCATAGTTAGCATATGATACGGGAAAGAAAACTAGCCTCAAAGCCAGGAAAACCTTAGATCAAAAGTCCCACCTCATGGGGCAGCTAGGTGGCACAGTGGATAGAGCACCAGCCCTGGAGTCAGGAGGACCTGAGTTCAAATCCAGCCTCAGACACTCGATACTTGCTAGCTGTGTGACCCTGGGTAAGTCACTTGACCCCAATTGCCTCACCAAAAAAAAAGTCCCACCTCTGACACACCCTGGCAGTGTGCCCCTAGGTAAGTCACTGTCCATGCCCCAGGTATCTCTTTAAGGCTATAAACTAAAGAGAAGGTAATGTCCAGCAAGCCTAGCCCTATCCTACAGAATTGGAGAGCCAGAAAAGACCCAATAGAAACAGAAATGTTTTTACTAAGGAGGAAACCAAGGCTTAGAGAGATCATCTAAAAAGACATTGAAGGAATTCCAGTTACAAGCATTCCCTCACTAATCTCAGTGATGAATGGTCAAACAGATTCTGTTTAAAGGCCTCCAGGGATGGGGACAACCACCCAATCAAAAATTTGTGTCACATGGTAAGTGACCTGGCTGGGAATCAAAGGAACATGCATTTAGTGCTAGAAGTGATCTGGTCCCACTTCCTCATATTACAGATGAAGAAACTGAGGCCTAGGGAGATTAACTGACTTTTCCAACTTCCTACAAATAGTAAGTGGCAGAAATAATAAGATCATTGGTCTAAAGCTGGCTGGGGCCCTAAATCCCAGCTCCTCATTACTCAAGGCTAAGGTCACCCAAAGGCAGTAAGCATAGGACTTTGACAAAGGTCCTTGAGCACCAGAGTCAGTATTCTCCCCACCTCTACAAGTCTACCCCCTTTCTGAGCAGGAGTCACTGGCCTCACTTAAGCCCGATGAAAATCCATCAGGAAGACAGGAGCGAAATAAAAAAATCTCCACTTGTGCAGTGCCCGGGTTAAGCAGACCTGTGTTAACTTGTCTTTGTCAGAAAAGCTCACATCTCCCAGTACGGAACATCAAAGCCCCCTCCTACAGAGACTCCCAGCCTTGCTGGCTCGCTGTGAGCCGCAGGGGGTATGCGGGCAAATTAAATTGGCAGTGATTCCCAGGGCCTAAACTTTGTTTAAAATCCTTCTCCTCCTCCTGGGTTCTTCTTCCTGCTCTCCTTCCTTCTCAAGTTACTAACAAGAAGAAAAAAAAACAAGAATTGATTTCCCTCCATGCCTGAGGGATTGCTAATTAGCACGGAAAATATCCCCAAACTGGGCAAAGAAGAGCCTAGAAGAGTAATCCCTAGACCAGAACTGCAAGCTCTGATCTGTCCCTAAATTGCCAAATGATGCTACGCCCTTCCTCACTAATTTCCCCCCCCCCATGCTTAAAATAACTGAACAGAAATAATAGGAGGGAAAATGGGACAGCTCTGGATTTGAGTTCAAATCCTCCCCTCATTCTTAGTTTCTTTATCTGTAAAATGAGGGGGTTGGACTACATGAATCTGAGAGGTCCCTTCTAGCTCCAGACCTGTGAGCCTATGAAATCACATGACCTTCCCAGGCCAAAGTTTCTTCACCCATAAAATGGCATGAAGCTTCCAGTGAGCTTCCTGGTCTCCTCCTCCTTATACTGGGGACACCGCATGTGTCCAGTGCTTAGAATGCGGCCTAAAGTCAGAGGAGCCAGAAGACGCTTCTTGACTCAGGAATCGATCAGAACCCTCAGACTCCTTCTATGGTCATTTCTGCCTCCTGGAGACGGAGTGGTGGTGGTGGGCTGGCTTTCTGAGGTAGGAGACCTAGGCTCTAGTTGGATTTTTCTATTAACTGTATGAGACTGGACATGTCACTTCTCCTAGACACCAGTTTTCTGATAAGGTGGCAGCTGGACTAGAATTTTGGTCAGAGGTTCTTAACCTGGATTCTGTGAACTAAAAAAATTTTTTTTTTGTGAGGCAATGAGGGTTAAGGGACTTGCTCAGGGTCACACAGCTAGTAAGTGTCAAGTGCCTGAGGTCGGACTTGAACTCAGGTCCTCCTAAATCCAAGGCCAGTGTTTTAATCCACTGTACCACCTAGCTGCCCCCTGAAATTTTTTTTGATAACTACTTCAAGATAATTGGTCTCTTTGCTAAACCTATGTATTTAATTTTATGCATTTATGAATATGATTCTCAGAAGGGGTCCCTAGGCTTCACCACACTGCCTGCCTGAGAAGAGCAAGACATAAAGAAAAGGTGACAAATCCCTAAATTTCATTTGCCCTAAAACTGCTCCCTTGGAATTTCAAAGGACTCTCACTAAGAAAATTATCTGGAGAGCTGGAGTTGGCTCCTTCACAATTTCTAAGCCTTGCTATAAGTGTGTGTGCACACTCACCCCTCAACTTATGTACGACACCCTAGCTGTTAGTCTTCTTGTCTCCGCTTTTCTCTGTCTTTCTCAGTCTGTCTCTCAGTCTCTGACTTTCAGTGTCACTCTGTCTCTGTCAATGTCTCTCTGGCTTTCTATGTCTTTCATTATTTCTCTGTCTCTATCTTTCATTGTTTTTCTGGCTTTCTCTCTGTGTTTCTCTGTCTCTCTCTTTCTCAGTTTCTCTGTCCATAGCTTTCTTTCTATCTCTCAGAGTATCTGTCTCTCCCAGTGTCTTTTTGTCTCTCAAGTGTCTCTCTCTTTCGATGTTTCTGTCTCTTGCTCTGTGTCTCTGTTTTGATTTCTTTCTGCCTCTCAGTGCCTCTGTTTTTCTCAGTCTCTCTCTCACTATCTCTGTTCTCTTGCCCTGTCTCTCTCTTTCTCCCTACCCCCCCCCATTAGAATGCAAGGTCATTGAGGAAAGGGGCTGTTTTCACTTTTGCTGTGGCATCCTGAGCACCATACATAGTATATGGTGTAGAATAGGCACTTTAATAAACACTTGCTGATTGGCTGTTGGGTCATGGGAATAGATAATTAGGAAGATGTCCAACTCCACAGTAAAGCACTTTGAATGTCTTTGCAAAACATCTTTTCTTTTTTCTTTTGATCATTTCTGATCAGGGGCCTGTGTTTTCATTAGTATGAGGAACTTCTGGTATGGAATCTCTCTCCAGTGATACAGACTGGCAACTCATCAGCAACTTAAGAGTCTTGGAGGGTTGCTGAGGCCCCCACCTGGGACCTCCCAGGGCTGCAGGCTGCAGGTGCTAGAAGCAGGTCTGAACCTCAGGTCTCTGACTGTGTAGCTGTCTCTGTATCCACCTTACCATGATGCCTCTCCCAAGGAGGGTAAAGACCAAAAATGTGCATCGCTAGAGGTCTTAGGGCAGTTAGGTGGCACAGTGGATACAGTGACAGGCCTGGAGTCAGGAAGACCTGAGTTCAAATCCAGTCTCGGACACTTCCTAGCTGTGTGACCTTGGGCAAGTCACTTTACCCTCTTTGCCTCAGTTTCTTCATCTGTAAAATGAGCTGGAGAAGGAAACAGGAAACCAGTCCAGTATCTTTGCCGAGAAAACCCCAAATGGGGTCATGAAGAATCTGATACGACTGAAATGACTTAGCAACAACAACAAATACAACAAAAAGGATAAGCAGGATGATGCCTTGTTGACAATATTGTCGAGGAAAAACTTAGTCAGGTCAGACTAGAACCAAGGCTTCTTCATCTTCTCTTGTCTCCTGGACCCCTTGGGCAGTCAATCTGGTGAAGCCCATAGACCTTTTCTCAAAATGATGTTTTTGAACCCATCGAATAAAATGTATGGAATTACAAAGGAATTATGTTGAAACACAGCGATTAAGATTTGGGGGGGGGGCAGGGCAATGAGGGTTAAGTGACTTGCCCAGGGTCACACAGCTAGTAAGTGTCAAGTATCTGAGGTCACATTTGAATTCAGGTCCTCCTGAATCCAGGGCCGGTGCTCTATCCACTGCGCCACCTAGCTGCCCCGATTAAGATATTTTAAAACACAAGCTCATGGACTCTCCCACCCCTGGGTGAAGAACACCCTGGCCCCGGTTTTTATGCCCTTGAGAACATTCCTAGCTCTGGGATTCCATGGCTGGTTTCAGTTAAGAGGATGGGTCTATAACACGAGCAAAGGGATCAGACGGGGCTGGAACATGGCTTGTCATTAACCGGGTCTACTTTCCTTCCTGACTGGAACAGTGCCCTTTTAATTGGCATAAAGAGGCACAGGAGGGTCTGTTCTGGATTTCAGCCAGTCACTTCTCCCAGCACCCCAACTCGTGGATCTCAGCTGAGGAATAATTTCCACACAGTGTCTCACAGTCAAAATGCAGAACCCAGCCCTTGCCGAACAGCTTATAAAAACCCAATCCGTGGCATTTCCCAGGAAATTAACAAGGCAAAGGAAATATCTTAAACTCAAAATTTCCAAAGCTGAATTATTTTTCTTTCTCCGCGCCCCACCCCCGACCCTTCTCCCCTTCCAAATTTTCCTGTTGCTAACAAGGGCGCCACCATCCTCTCGGGTCCCCAGGCTCACAACCTGGGTGTTAGCCACCACTCCTCACTCTCCCTCATCCATATCTAATCTGTTGCCAAGACCTGTTGTTGATTTTACCTTTGTACAATCTCTAGTATACACCTCCTTCTCTCCCCTGACACTTCCCCCACACTAGTGCAGGTCCTCATCATCTTACACCTGGACTGTTTCAACTACGACATTAACTTAAAATCATCTGCTTAGCATTCAAAGCCTTTTAGAACTCTCCCCAGCTCACCCCCATGTACTCTTTGATCTCGAGGCACTGACCTCCTTCCTGTTCCTTGCACAAGACATTTCATTTCCTGACTGAATTTTCACTGGCTGTTGGCCATGCCTGGAATTCTCTCATTCATTCATTCATTCATTCATTCATTCATTCATTCATTCATTCTCTCTCTCTCTCTCTCTCTCTCTCTCTCTCTCTCTCTCTCTCTCTCTCCATTTCCACCTGTTGGTTTCCCTGGCTTCCTTCAGATCACAGCTGAAGTCTCACCTTTTGCAATAAGCCTTTCCCTCTTCTCCCTAATCTTCATGCCCCCCCTTTATTCTGTATTTATCTTGCTTGAATGCATTTATTTGCATGTTGTCTTGCCCATTAGACTGTGAGCTCCCAGAGAGTAGGGAATGTATTGACTATTCTTTGTAACCCAAGTGTTAAGCACACAATAGGTACTTCATAAATGTTTATCACCTGACTAGCAGCACAGAATTTCCTGTCACCAAGGGGTGAGTTAACAGTCAGTAAATAAGGCAGTGTTAAAACATTACTAAAAATGGGGCAGCTAGGTGGCTCAGTGGATAAAGCACTGGCCCTGGATTCAGGAGGACCTGAGTTCAAATCCGGCCTCAGACACTTGACACTTACTAGCCGTGTGACCCTGAGCAAGTCACTTAACCCCCATTGCCCCGCAAAAAAAAAAAAAACAAAAAAAAAACCATTACTAAAATTAATCCCAAAAAAGCACAAGGGCTTCCTGGGGAGTAGGGGTGGGGAGAAGGCATTATTAGCACCTCACTGAGAGTGCATGAGAATACCATTGGTATGGATATTCTCTCCATCAGGTCGCATGTACCAGTCCCATCCTTGTCAATGACTTCTGGAAAAAAAAAATTTCATGGTAGATCTATCCAACACCCTGGAAGCCTCTCCCTGCTTCTCTTAATATTTTGTGGATACCAGTACATCAATATGGCTCCTGACTTGTTACCCCTTCCTCTTTCTGCCTTTGTAACCTATGACAGAGCCTCACACATAGTAGGCACTTAAATAATGGCCAGAGCATGATGGGATCACAGATTCAGAAGTGGAAGGGAACCTCAGAGAGCACCTAGTCTAATTCTATGGCCCAGGGTCACACTGGTAGTAAATGGCAGAGGTGGGATTTGAACCCAGATTTTTTACTCCCAATTCAGAATAATCATATGTAGGGTTCTACAATGATGGTTCTCTATGTCTACAAAGAAGGGAGGGAGTTTCTATACTAGAAATCCCCAATTGTGTGAAATCAAAGCATAAAAAAGACCCGTAATTTCTTCCATCTCCATTCATCTATGTTAGGAAACTTTCTCATCTGCTTTTGTTCACTTTCCAACCATTTCAGGACTTGGGACAAGTCATCCTGACAGTCCCCGAGGCTCAGACAGTTAATGTCTCTCTCATCAGCAATCTTTCATTTTGGTAATTAGATAAATTAGCCCCAGCTGTTGATGATTATGTTCCTTAGAGATTACTTCTGTGTTTGCCCTTGTTTCAACCATTGGTGCGATTCCATTGAAGATGTAAACAACTGGAAAGAACAGAACTGAAATATGAAAGTTTCAAGGAAGGTTTTGAGAGAAGACCAGGAGTGTAGGGTACAAGCATGAGAAAGAGAAGGGATGTCACAGTTCAAACAGATCATTCAGTACTTATCCAGTATTTATATGGACAGGTGTGTAAAGATTATGGAAACTCTAAGGCTCAGTTCTTGTTTCCAGGAGATCTTGTTTGGGAGTTAGGAGAAAATGGAAGACAGGGTCAAGAGGAAGACCAAGGGCATGGTACCCAAGCCATTTCTGGGCTGGCCAAAGAAGAAGGCTCTGGAGGAAATGAAACTTTGGCTGGTCCTTGAAGAATATGTAAGGTTATGGAATATTACTGGGAAGTAAGAAGTAACAGAATATGAGAAATTCAGAGATTTGTATGAATGGAATATTGAGAATGTCAATGAAAAAGATCACTAAACTCCAAGTAACTCTTTGTAACCCCATTTGGGGTTTTGTTGGCAAAGATACAGGAGTGGTTTGCCATTTCTTTCTCTAGCTTATTTTATAGGTGAAGAAACTGAGGCAGACAAGGTTAAGTGACTTGCCCAGGGTCACACAGCTAGTAAGCATCTGAGGTCAGATTTGAATTTAGGAAGACTCATCTTCCTAACTCCTGGCCAGCACTTTATCCACTATGCCACCTAGCTGCCCCTCTGAGATTGCCTTCTATCTGTTCTTTAAATGATGGAGCTAGGTGACACAGTGGTTACTTTGTTCAATCTAGAGCCAGGAAGATACAAGTTCAAATCCAGCCCCAAACATTTACTATTTGGATGATCTTGAGCAAGTCACTTAACCTCTGTCTACTTCAGTTTCCTCAACTGCAAAATGGAGATAATAATAGCACCTACTTCACATAGTTGTTGTGAGGGTTGAACCAAATAAGATGAAATTTGCAAAGCATCTAAAATAGCGCTTGGCACATAGCAGATGCCTAATAAATGCTTGTTCCCTACTCTTTCTTTCCCCTATATAATTTGTACATACATGTTTATTTTTATATGTTGTCTCTCCCATTAAAATGTAAGCTCCTCCATGTCAGGAACCATTTCATCTTCGTCTTTGTATCTCCAGTGCCTGGCACAGAGTGGGTACTTAATAAATGCTTGGTGACTGATTAAATGAAATATCTTCTCAGTGTCCTTTGTATCTCCAGAAACCATTTAATTTTTATCTTTGTATCTCAAGTGCCTGACACATAGTAGGTGCTTAATAAATGCTTGTTCACAGATTAAGTGAAACCTACCTCTTTCCTCATGGCAGAGAAGCAGAGGAACTATTGGGGCAGAATGCTGCATACACTGTTAGATTTGGTCACTGTTATTTCCTACAATCTGGGCAGTCATTCTCTACCCAGGCAGCCCCTAAGACAGACTGGGCTTCTCAGCAGCTGAATCATACTATATTGGCTCAAATTTCACTTACAGTCAATGAAAGCTTTCATATCTTTTTCACATGAACTGCTGCCAAACCAAGTCTCTCCCATGTTTCTGAGCCTAAATAAATGATGAAGGCTTTGTTTTCAGAAGATTAATTAGATGATGCTGCAGAGGATGCAAAGGATGGATTTGGGTGCTGAGAGGAGGGGTGGGGAGGCAGAGAAACCAGCAAGACAGTGATAGGAAGAGCCCAGGCATAATGTGGCATTTTGCTTATTTTGATGAGGAGACTTCAAATAAGGACTTGACAGTCGGTCACCTACAATGACTGAGTAATCAGAGCTGACATTTAAAGTCCTGTCTATTCATGAGCTCACCCCAGCCTCAGAATTCTGAGAGCCAAGGACCCCAGCTGAGGTCCATCCTTTTACAGAAGAGGAAATAAACTCAGGGAGGTGAATTTCAGAGGTTCATAGATTTCGAGATGAAAGCGACCTTAGAAATTACCTGCTCCAACCTCTTCATTTTACAAATGAAGAAACTGAGGCACAGGGTGGTGAAGTGAGTGACTTTGGGTTGTAGATTTAGAGCTGGAAAGGATCACAGAGGTCATCAAGTCCAACCCCTGAGGGACGCAGAGTTAAGTGACTTGCTCAGGGTCACACAGCTAGTAAGTGTCTGAGGGCAGATGAAGAAACTGAGGCACAGAGGAGGGAAGCTATTTGCCCAAAGTCATGAAGCTAATAACAAGCCAAACGGCGGTTCTAGAAGCACACGGACTAAAACAGGTCTTGGGAGTTAAATAAAACTTTTAAGCACATGTCACCCGCCTGTTATGATCCTGGAAAAATCTCAAGTGTAAGACAACAAACGCCACCCTTAGCACTGTTCGACTCTCTGCTCCAGACCTTCCCCACCCAGCAGCTGCACTGAGAAGTCTCCTTTTCCATCAATAATTATTAAGCCCCAAGCGCAGGGATTATAAATAGAGCAGAAGATAGAGCATTTCAGGCCAAATCCCAGCTCTGTCACAGTGGGATGCTGGGTAAGGCAGCACCCCTTTGTGGGCCTTGATTCCTTCATCTGTAAAATGTGGGGGTGGGATCAGGTGGGTCCAAGGTCCTTTTAGTTTTATTTCTATAAACCCACAAACTTATGAAGGAAACACAAGACACACCTTTTTATCTTTTTTTTTTTTTTTTTTTTGGTGAGGCAATTGGGGTTAAGTGACTTGCCCAGGGTCACACAGCTAGTAAGTGTCAAGTGTCTGAGGCCAGATTTGAACTCAGGTCTTCCTGAATCCAGGGCCGGTGCTCTATCCACTGTGCCACCTAGCTGCCCCTACCTTTTTATCTTTAAGGAGATGATTCTTCCTCTTGTTCAATAAATAGCAGCCTCCTCACCCTGGAGAAAAGCTTCTGCCTGGATGCGCCTCTGACCACCCTTTCTGGAAGGCCTTTTTTCCTTCACTCCCTCCCTAGGCTTCACGTCCTTGCCAGATGCCCACCCTTCCTCCCAAGGGACTCACCAAGTCTAAGGCCCTCTTACTCTCTATTCCCAGCTCCCTTTGGAGTGTGGTCTTCCCCTTTAGAATAGAAATTCCTTGAGAGTAGGGACAGTCTTGCTTCCTTGTATTTGTGCCCCCAAAGCTTAGCACTTAAGTACTTTATAAATGCCCTCTCTGTCTCTGTCTGTCTCTGTCTCTGCCTGTCTCCTGCTCACTCACTCTCTCCATCCACTGTCATCTATCCATTTTTCCATCTATCTCCCTCCCTCCCTATCTGTTTATCAATCTACATATCTATCATCTATCTCCCTCCTTCCCTATCTGTTTATCAATCTACATATCTATCATCTATCTCCCTATCTACCTCCCTACCTGTCTATCTACATATCTATCTACCTATTTGTCTACCTATCTGTCTATATCTATCAATCTATCGATCTATTTATCTATCTACCTACCATCTCTCATTCTAACTAAGCTTGTGGGGACATAATGAATAAGACACTTGAAATCATACAAGAATATCGTGATACTAATCCGAGGTATTATAGAATCCCCCAGTGTGAGAAAGAGAGTCCTGAATTTGGAATGAGAAGACCTGAGTTCTAATCCTGTCTCTACAGTCTCTGTGACCTTGGGCAAATCCTTTCATTTTTCTAGGCCTGTTTTTTTTTCTTTTTTCTTTTTTTTTATATTTAGGACACAAAGAGGCTGGCCTCTTGGTGATCCCTCGGGTCCCTTCCCTGGTTCTAATCCTGCTGTGGTGGAGAGACTCCAGTGCTGTTGGAAAGGTCAGAGAATAGAGAAAATCAAAGAGGGCGAGAGGTATTGTGGAGGAGGAGAGGGAACCTGAGCTGGGCTCAGATAGATGGGCATCATTTGGAGAGGAAGAAAGGAGAAAGGTAGGACATCATTCTAGGCTACGCATTCTAGGTAAGGGGGAATGCATGGACAAATCTAGGGAGGTGCTAATTAATTTTATATTATAACCAACCTCTTTGAGGGGAGCTGTAAATTTTATTCCTACATGGAAATCCCTGTATGGAAACTTCTATCAATGAAGATCCCTCTGCTCTCCTTCTGACCCTCCCCTTAATGCACAGTTTTAGAAAGTTAACTGAGACATTGAAAGGTAAGTCACTTGCCCAAGGTCACACTCCCTTATGTGTCAGAGGCAGGACTTCAACCCAGGTCTTTTTGGTTTCCAGGCCATCTCTCTAACCAATATGCCCAGCTACCTCCCAAGAAACTAGGGGGAAAATAAGCAAGGAGAGGCGCAGTTCCACTTTGCCCATTCGTGAAGTTCATTGCCATCAGAGGTATTAGCCACAGAATAACAGTGAGAGGTGAGTAGCTGCACTTCCTTTCAGGCTGGTAGACTCTCCAAGTTTATTTGCAAGGCTGAGTTAAATAATGCAGAGCTCTGGCAAAGTTCAGCCCATGCCCTTTCTTCCTGCAGCCAGACTGCACTGAGATAGTCCGTAGGGAAGATCCCCTTTCAAACTTATTGTGACCCTAAATAAATACTGATTCTCTAAGCCTGGTGCCAGAGAACCCTCACTGTCTCCTGATGTCCAACAGAGATAGGGCAATGTTTTGTCCTAAAGAAGTCTGGGCTAAGTCCTGGGGCCAGGAAAAAGACAAAGATAGAGGAGAGAAGCCTGCAGGGTGGTTTGGATTCAATGCCAACCCTTATTTAACAAAAACGATGCTCCTAACCCAGCATGGGCATGTGTTTGGATTTGGTTTTGCCCTGTTCTTCCCCCACCTCCCCGGCAGTAGGATGTAATGGCATTGAGAGAAGGTGGATACCTTCTCTCTGGCTTATACTCCTTTGTGGCTGATTATCCTCATTGGTGTGAAGAAAGTTATCAGTGGAGATCGGAACTGTGGACCACTGCCAATCAACTCACGATGATACCCAGAACAGAACAAAACACCACAGGTATAGTCCGGACTCTGCCACCAATGAAACGATATCTGGATAACTAGGATAAATTCTGAGCACTGCAGTAGAATGAAGTGGACCTAATGGCCTCTGAGGTCCAGATTGAC
Source organism: Dromiciops gliroides (assembly GCF_019393635.1). Lineage (NCBI taxonomy): Eukaryota > Metazoa > Chordata > Mammalia > Microbiotheria > Microbiotheriidae > Dromiciops > Dromiciops gliroides. The sequence goes on along the minus strand of NC_057865.1, from coordinate 281,505,480 downwards.
ATCTGTGACCTTGGAGAAAAGAAGACTTGGTCCCATTTGAGCCTGGGGAGGGTAGATATTGTTTGTTGTTATTGTCTTTATTCCAATTTTACAGAGGAAGAAACTGAGGCTTGGAGATCATCTGACTCATCCAGCATCATGGGATCATAGATTCAGAGCTAGAAGGGACTTTAGAGGTCACTGAGTTTAACTTTCTCATTTGACAGCTGAAGAAACTATAGTCAAGTGACCTGCCTGGTAGATAAGGTAGGAGTCAAACCTAAGTATCCATGTCCAGAGTTCTAATCCTGGCTGATGCAACATCTGGTCCCTGGAGGCTTCTTGTATGTGCCCTAGACACAGGTCCAAATCTATGAGAGGCAGCAGCAGAAGAGGCTTGCTCGTCACCCCTCAGGCACAGCAAGTGGCTTTTGGTCTTTCCTATTAATAAAGGAAAAGCAGCTTCTGAGGGAAATTCATTTGGCTTTTGAGGGCCCCACATTGCTGAGGGAGGCTGCCACACTCCCCTGTTGCAAGCCACATTCATACAATGAATGAACAACATCCTGAAGGGGGCATCAATTACATCGACAATGGCGTCGGCCGTTGCGTCTTTTCAAGGTTGATCTTTAAAAAACCATCCACTGTGTACACTTTGACAGAAAATTCCCCATTTGCCTGACATTCTCTGCTGTTTCCTTGGATGGGCATTCAGACTGGAATCCACGTGAGCTGGTAAAGATTTTTTTCTCCTTAATTACTGCTCCATGGTGGGATACAAGATTGAAGACTTCATGATGCAAAAAACCTGGGCCTCGAAAAGACAGTTAGCCACTGCCATCTCAGCGAACCTCTGCCAAGCTATCAATTACCCTCCTTCTGTCCCCGTGGTTATTAATAGAGCTTGTCAGCCACAGCCCATTCAGACTGCCTACCTCAAGGGCCACCTCTCCTCTTCCCTGTTATTCTAGCAAAGCACAGGCATGGATAAATGAAACCCACAGAATCTCTGCAGACCTCACTGGTTGGGAATTACAAATACTTCTTCCTGTTCTCTGAGCCCCACCCTGGTCTTGGAGAAATTTAGATGGCTTGGGGTGGTCTAGGGTCAAAGCAACTCCATTTATCCAGAGACAGACTTAGTGAACAATGGATCGGTCAAGAGGTAGGGGAAGGCTTGGGTCAGGGATTTGTAACCTACAGTCCATGGATAGATTTCCTCAAGGAAATCTGTGGATAGATTTCAGGGGGGCCAGGAACTTAGATGGGGGGGAAGTATAGCCTTATTTTTATTAACCTTTGGTTTCCTTCAGGTGGTTGGGTGGTACAGTGAATAGAGTGCTGGATTTGCATTCAGGAAGATAAGTTCAAATCTAGCCTCAAATACTGAGCTGTGTGACCTACTTAATCTCCATGTACTTTATTTTCCTCATTTGTAAAAGGGGCATAATTGTACTTGCCTGCCAAGGGTGCTGTGAGGATCAAATGAGCTATTGTTTGTAAAGTACTCTGAAAGTCTTAACATGTATAAATGCTAGCGCTTCTAGTTGCTCCTTTCTAATTCTCTGTATTTTATTTTATGCACTTAAAAACATTTTTTCTGAGAAGGGGTCTCCAGGCTTCACCAGATTGTTCAAGGAATCCATGGCATCAACAAAGGTTATGAGCCATCGACCAAGATAAAAAGCCAACTCCAGCTCTCCAATCTATGCACACACTCATGCTATACATACATGTATATACACACGTGTGTACATAGATATATACATGCATGTGTATATATGTATGTGTGTATAAACACCTCCCCTACTAAATGTCATCTTCTTGAGAATAGGGATTGATTGTGTTTTCAGCACCTTGAACAGCAGCTAGCATACAGCAGGTGACTACTTGTTGATTAAGCACTTAACATGTTCAAGGCATTCTCCTAGACCTTGGGGATACAGAGACAATAAGGAAAACTAGACCCTGCCCTTGAGGAGCTCACATTCAAAGTATAAACTAGGTTATTATGGAGAAGGAACAGAAATTCAGGAGTCAGAGGACCTGGGTTCAAATCCTAGCTCAGCTAGGAACTATGCTACCTGTGCAAACTGAGGGAAAGTCCTTGAACCTCTTATAGCCCTCAGCTTCCTCAGGTGTAAAGGCAGGGTTGGAACTAGATAGTCCCCAGGGGCCCTTCTAGCCTAGATCTATGATCCTAAACATATCCATGCTAATTTGAGGAAGGAGAATGCCTTAATAACTAAAGGGACGAGGAAAGGCTTTCTATAAAAGGAGACGTGTGAGCCTCGAAGGAAGCAGGTGATTTTAAGAATAGATGGTGAGAAAGGAGTGCATTCTAGGTGTGGGGTAGGGGGACCGCTTGTGCAAAGACCAGACACGGCAAATGAAATACTCAGTTTGGGAAGCTGTAAACGAGTCCATCTATTCAGAACGCGGAGTGTATACTGGGGAATAATGTGAAATAAGTTTGGAAAAGGCTCAGTTACCATGAAGGATTTTAATGACCAAAAGGAGAAGTTTGTGTTGTTAATAATACTAATAGCTATCATTTATGAAGTACCTGCTATGTGCTAGGCAGTCTGCTAAGTACTTTAAAATTATTGTCTCCTTTGATCCTCACCATAACCCCTAATAATAGGGGCTATTATCGACTTCATTTTACAGATGAGGAAACTGAGACAAACAGGGGTGAAATGACTTGCCCAGAGTCACAGAGCTAGTAAGTGTCTGAGGCAAAATTTAAGCTCAGGTCTTTCTGACCCCAGATTCAGAGCTCTATCAATAAATAGCACCATCTTGTAAGCAAAAGAAAGCCAGTGAGAGCTCTCCCCTCCCCCAGCTCTTTTAAAATGAAATGAACAGGGGCAGTTAGGTGGCGCGGTGGATAGAGCACCGGCCCTGGAGTCAAGAGGACCTGAGTTCAAATGTGGCCTCAGACACTTAACACTTACTAGCTGTGTGACCCTGGGCAAGTCACTTAACCCCATTGCCCTGCAAAAAAAAAAAAATGAAATGACCAAATATCAATATAAACATTTTCATATATACAAAGAACAGAAGAGAGGATTTTAGGATGAGTATTTAGCCTTTAATATTTAGCTTTAGGACTTTCTATTAAATGTTTTTTCTAAATCCAATATGGGGGCAACTAGGTGGCTCAGTAGATAAAGTACCTTTCCTGGAGTCAGTAGGACCTGAGTTCAAATCTTGTCTTAGACACTTACTAGCTGTGCGAACCTGTGCAAGTCACTTAACCCTGATTGCCTCAAAAAAAAAATGTGAAGCTAATATGAAATGGATCACACCTGTTCAATTTAAGGTCCCTCCCAGTCTACTTTCCAATGCATAACTTTTTACATGGTATTTTCCTTATGAGAAAGGGAGTTTCTTGAAGCAAGGGGACTGTTTGTGCCTTTCTTTATAACACCAGCACTTAACATATGCCTTGCATATAGTAGGTGCTTAATAAATGCTTGTTAACTCAATAAGTTCCCTTCTTGTGCTGACATTCTCCTCTCTAAGGACCCTCCCAGCTCTGGATTTGGATTGAGTTCAAAATGTGCCTCTGTAGATTACTGCCAAGTATCAACTTCAAGGGCCTCAGTTTGCTCATCTGTAAAATGAGGTGTTGGACCAGAGGTCCTTTGAGATTATTTTCAGTTCTAAATCTATGATTCTACCTTGTTATTCTATGCCTTCAGGGCCCTCTCAGATCTGACTTTCTGTGTTCTAAGGTCCCTTCCAAGTGCTAACCCTCAGATGCGTCAAGAAGGAATGGGAGCAGGGGGTGGAAATTGGCCTGAAGTTAAAAGATTTGGCAGCATACAACCCAACAGGGATGGCATAGATGAGTGAACTGGAGAATAGGGAGAGAAACCACTTAAAACTTGATGGAAGACAAGATACTGAGTGGGAGGAAAACACATGGGGAACCACATTATGGAAGACTTCAGGGGTGGAGAGGATAAAGTTCAAAAGAAGAAAGATGGCCAGCAACAGACTGACTCTGAGAGGACTGAGCCCTGAAGCGATCTCTGGTAGGACCTAGAGAGACTTACCAGAAAACATTCATTAGACAAGCTGCATACCTACTGTGTGCATGGCCATGGGAGAGAAAGAGGCAGAGAGCCTTCAGCCCCCTCTCCCCCAGTCTCCTAAATATGATTAAATACTTCCCAAGAGCCTGAATAATTGAATTTCACAATGCTTTCCCAAGGACAATGATATGTCACAAAATAAGCTCTGTTATGCAAACCACTGCAAATGGACATGAGGCTTGAAACAACCTCTATTAGCAAAGGAGGAAATCAGAGGCCCCAGACATTCTGCCATCCCTAATTGCCACGATGCTCCAGACCCCCCCAGATACTGAGCGAAATCAAGAAGAAACCAGAACTGCCATCCCCTCTTGGCATCATACAGAGTTTTATTCTTCCATTAATAATCTAGGTTAGAAGACAGAGCAAATTAAAAGCCTTTTTTTGGGGGGGGGGGTGTCAGAGACTCAATTTCCTTCTCTGGGAAATGGGTTTAATGATTCTTAGTCTCTGCACTGGACAGCTAGGTGGTACTAGACTGCCAGAAAGACTCATCTTCATGAATTCTGATCCGGCCTCAGACACTTAACCAGCAGTGTGACCCTGAGCAAGTCACTTAAGCCTCTTTGCCTCAGTTTCCTCATCTGTAAAGTGAACTGGAGAAGAAAATGTCAAACCACTGCATTATCTCTGACAAAAACAAATAAACAAACAAAAAACACAACCCATACGGGGTCATGAAGAGTTGAACACTACTGAATCATAAAATTCTGCCTATTTCACGGGGCTAATGTGAAAGCACTTTGTAAAACTTAAAAATGCAACAAATGATGACTATTTGGAATTAGCTATTACTATCACTAATAAGAATCAATCATCCCAGGTAGCTAAGTGGCTCGGTGGATAGAGCACCAGCCCTGGAGTCAGGAGTACCTGAGTTCAAATCCGTCTTCAGACACTTAACACTTACTAGCTGTGTGACCCTAGGCAAGTCACTTAACCCCAATTGCCTCACCAAAAAAAGAAAAAAAAAGAATCAATCATCCCACCATGGAATGGGCTACTTTGTGAGGGAGGGAGTTCCCTGTCACTGGAGAGCTCTAAACAAAAATCTCTATGCCTCCTTAATTAGGGACGCTAGAGAGGTGTTTTCTGCTTCAGGAAGAGGTCAGATTGGCTGGCCTCTGAGGTTCTTTTCAACTCTGGGTTCCACTTTGGAAGTTAGTACAGTGCTTAGCTCACAGCAGGCGCCCAATAAATGTCCTTCCATTGTACCAGGAACCAGGGGCTCTAGATTTGGAATCAAAGGACCTGGGTTCAAATTCCAGTATTGTCACTTTACTACCTTTGGCTAGTTAATTTGATCCCTTTAGGACTCAGTTTCCTTATCTGTAAAACGAGAGGCTTGGACCAAATGACTTTAAAGGTTCCTTCCAGTTTTAAATCTATGATTTTATGATTCTCCCTGTGTGACCTTGGGCAAGATCCTTCCCCTCCATTGGCCTCTGTTTCTCCATCTATGAAATGGAGAAACTGGATTAGGGAGACTTTGGGGTCCCTTCTAGTTCTCGCTGACTCATTACTGTCTTCGGGGTATGTGACTTGGCCCCAAGCTTCCATAGTTGGAACTGCTGTGATGTTGCAATTCTGAGAACACTGGGTGTTCTCTCAGAAAATCTGGGTTCAATTCTCTGTTCTATTTACTATGAGTGATCCTGGGAAAGCTGGTAGATAACTCAGGGCCTCAGCCCACCCCCCGCCCAGTTTCCCCCACCCCACTGCGGAAAACAAGGGGGTTCGACTTGGACTCTAAGGTCCCTTCAAGCTCTGAACCTTATGAAAACAGCCTTGAAAAACTGGCAAGGGGCCGACAACCCCACAAAAGACACAGTACCCTAGGGACATTTACCAGTGGGTAGCAAGTTGCTCTGGATAAAAGAATTTTGCAAATGACGTTAGCTTATCCCTGAAAGTGGCAAATCTCAATCTCAATCTCTCTCTCTCTCTCTCTCTCTCTCTCTCTCTCTCTTTGTCGTCTGTCTGTCTGTGACTGTCTCTCTGTCTGTCTCTCTTGTTATCTGTCTCTGATTCTGTCTCAGTGTTTCTGTCTCTGTATCTGTGTCTCTGTCTCTCCTCTCTCTGTGTCTCTGTCTCTCTCTGTGTCTGTCTCTGTGTCTCTGTATGTCTCTGTCTGTCTGTCTGTCTCTGTCTCTCTATATCTCTCTGTTTCTCTCTCTGTCTGTCTCTGTTTCTTTCTCTCTCTCTCCCTTCCTCCCTCCCTCCCTCCCTCCCTCTCTAATGAAGTACTTTGGTAGAAAGAGTTCTAAAAGGAATCACCAACTTTCCTGCCTACTTAAGCAATTTACATCAGCATTTTCTGGCAGATGAGATGCCACCCTGGTTCACAGTCCTCAAGTGACATTTCTAGGAATGACATTCTCAGCCTGAACCTGGAGGAGGGGAAGGAGAAATCATAAGCACGAGGACATAGCTGGAGCCTGGGCTCCAGCTTCCTCTGCCTTTCTAGCTTAAGAACCAGAGAAAGGGACAAAATTGAAATCATTTAAGTCGCATCCCTTTGACGAGAGTGTATATGGTTTGAACCAATTCAGATACAGCAAGTGTTTCTGGCTCAAACCCCAGTCCTTCTGATCACTAGATGTTATTTTCCTTCAAAACAACATGAGAACCAGCAGTTGGAAATGGGTGCCCAATGGCAAGACTATAGAACCCCTTCCAAATACTTTGTCCCACCAGATTTTTTTGGCAAAAGAGTGGCTAGGCTTCTCATTCTTTCCTTTCCTTCTTCCAGGACCGGGCTAGTGAGTCAGCCACACTACAAGAAGGAAAGGACAGAAAGGATTCTTAGAGATCATCTCATCCACTGTCCCATTTCATAGATGAGTAAACTGAGTACTAGAAGGAGAAATGGATTCATGTAGAATGGGCCACTGCTGGAACTCTGATCCCTAGAGCAATTTATATTACTTACCCTAATTTTATAGATTTTTTTAAAAAATGGAGGTGAGCAGACATTATGTGACTTATCCAAAGTCATGTGAGTGACTAGATTAAGAGTCTTTAATATTTGAGCTCAAGTCCTCCCTTCAGTTTATCCTGGCTGTGTGAGCCTGTACAAATAAGTCTTGCTTTGTCTCTGTATCCCCAGCACTTAATTCAGTGCCGAGCAAGCACACAGTAAGTGCTTAATAGATGTTTTTTTCTTTTCTTTTTGCTGGGCAATGAGGGTTAAGTGACTTTCCCAGGGTCACAAAGCTAGTAAGTGTCAAGTGGCTGATATCAGATTTGAACTCAGGTCCTCCTGAATCCAGGACCGGTGCTTTATCCACTGTGCCACCTAGCTGCCCCCTTAATAGATGTTTATAGATTGATCCACCCATCCTTTAAATCAGCTGCCAAAATAATCTTCCTAAAGCAGAGGTCTGACCATAAAATCAACCAACCATTCCACAAGCACTTATTAAGCACCTACTATAATAAGAATAAGTGGAAAACCACAATAGTTTTTTTGCCAAGAAAACCCCAAATGGGGTCTCGGAAAGTCAGTCACAACTGAACAACAACAACGTAACAAGAATAGGACAGCTAGGTGAACGAAGTAGATAGAGCACTAACCTGGAGTCAGGAAGACCTGAGTTAAAATTTAGCTTCAGACACTCACTAGTTGGATGGCCCTGGGAAAGTCACTTAACCTTGTTTGTCTCAGTTTCCTCATCTGTAAAATGAGCTGGAGAAGGAAATGGCAAACCACTCTAGTATCTTTACCAAGAAAACCCTAAATAGGATCACAAAGAGTCAGACACAATTGAAACGACTGATAACAACAACCAATAAGAATAAATATAATACCTAGAATTAATATAGCACCTGCTAGGGGCAGCTAGGTGGTGCAGTGGATAAAGTACCCGCCCTGGATTCAGAAGGACCTGAGTTCAAATCCAGCTTCAGATACTTGACACTTACTAGCTGTGTGACTCTGGGCAAGTCACTTAACCCTCATTTCCCTGCCAAAAATGTTTTAAAAATTTATATATATATATATATATATATATATATATATATATGTGTGTGTGTGTGTGTGTGTGTGTGTACGTGTGTGTATGTATATATAGCACCTGCTATATACCAGGAATTGTGCTAAGTGCTTTACAAATAGCATCCTTAATCCCTACTACATGTCAGGTATTGGATTCTATAATGCCCTACTCAAAAACTTTCATTGAACTGGACAGAATTCTTAAAATGAGGAACATTGGTAGGACTCTGTATTCAGGACAACCTGAAGCATGAAACAATGAGTGAGTGTCTGAGAAACATCTCAGAAAACAGCCAGCAATAAGATATGCTGTTTTGCAAAGGTCTCCCACCAATATCCCAGAAGTCTCTCTGGCCGAATCACAGATGGAGCTTTCTCTTTTGTGGGAAAACCCAAGTGGGAAATAAAACAGGACGGGTCTAAACCGTTTCCTCCAAACCCCCTCCCCCCAAAAGCCTCTAAGTCAGAAACACTAGTCGTCAAGTTCAGGGGCAAGTGGCAGCTCTATTTGTCGGACAAACAAGGCCACATGTAAAGCCAAGTCCTCTGAGTCGAGATAAAGAAGAAAGGGATAAAAAGGAGACCCACAGGAAAACGACCCCTCCACCCCTCGCTGTAACTCACATTTCCTGCCCAGCCCAGTGGGCTCCCTGTGGACACACAGATTAGTGCTTCCAGGGAGTATCTGATCTTATCCAAATACACACAGAACAGAGACCAGAGGCTCCCAGCTCCCCCCAACCTTGCAAACTAGAACACAGAAATCCTTTCAGATGAAAGAAAAAGGCATTTCTAGGGCAGTGGGCACCTGAACGCAGCTGTAACATGGTAGAGACAGCCTAAGATTTGGATATGGAAAATGTCCATGATAATTCTAGATCTTCCACTCAGCTGGGTGACCTTGGACAAGTCAGCTTTCTGCCTCGATATCCTTAGTTATAAAATGGGGACAGTATTTTTTGTGCTACCTCCCTCACAGAGTTTTGGGAAGGAAGGCACAAAGAAATTTGAACGATCACAGGCTAGAGAGTTTCCTAGTTTGACAACAGGTTGAATGAATGGTCCAGGGTCACACAGCCATTGTGTATCAGAGGTACATCATATTCCATTGGGTTTATTATCACAGCCTTCATGGAAATTTAGGAAGAAGGAAGAAGTAATTAGCAATGATAATAACAGAAAGAACTAAACTGAGTTACCCCCATAGGACCGAAAGCTTTTGGGGATAAAAAAATATTCATTTCTGACCTTGCTCATACATAAAACAGCTTTTTTAAAAATGAAAGAAGGCTCAGGTGACTTTGTATGTTTCAACAGGAAGAAGAATTGAGTATCTGATGTCAGATGGGAAAACTTCCAAGTGGCCATTGCAGAGAAAGGCTAATGTAAGCTGCTCCTAGCTGTGATGGACATGCAGACTCAGCATCTAGAAACTTGGCCAACCCAAGAGCTCTGACCCACGGTCTCCTGGGATCAGCTGCTAGAAAGCCTTGCCAGGCTGTTGACCAAACGATGCTCAGGAACATCAGATGCTTCAGTAAACAAGGAAGGAAAACAAGGCATGAATCATTAGATCCGAGAACCTTAGAAAATCTCTCATGTTGAGATCCTGGGATAGTGGGATCACGCAGTGAGGACTGGAAAGCACCACAGAGCCCACAGAGTCATCAAGTTGTAGACTGAGAGCTAGAGGGCCATCAAGTCAAAAGATCATAGGATCATTGAGCTGGACATGGAGAAGACTTTAGATGCCAATGAGGCCAGCCCGAAAGAGATTTATTAGGAAAACCCAGGTTTTCCTAACTCCAAATTCATCCCTCTTCTCCCTATGCTATGAATAGGCCTGTGATATCACCATGACCTTTGAGATCCCACTGGGCACCAATCAGAGGTCAACTGATCCAATTAGGGGAGGGGAAAGATGAGGTCAGCCATATGAGTCACAGGCAGGAGTGAGGAAATGAGAAAATACTCTTTTATATGAACATTTCTAAAAATATACTTGTTATAGGTGCTAATCTTAAAGGTGAGGGAGGCATGGGGCATAGGCAGTTTTCCTTGGAGTCGGAACGGCCTTGGTTCAAATCCCACCTTTGATGTGTTGGTGGTATGATCCTGGGCAAGACAATTAATTTCCCAGCATACTTGAAATCACAGAAGAGTCATGGATTTTCAATGGAAGAGGGAGATTTCCAATGTCAAGACCCCTCCCCGAACTTGTTTTCTTCAGTTGCCATTATTTTTTTTAAGTGAGGCAATTGTGGTTAAATGACTTGCCCAGGGTCACACAGCTAGTAAGTGTTAAGTGTCTGAGGCCGGATTTGAACTCAGGTACTCCTGACTCCAGGGTCAGTGCTCTATCCACTGCGCCACGTAGCTGCCCCAGTTGCCATTATTTTTCAGTTAACAGCCATTGGGGCATTATCTACACCCATGAAATAATAGGTTTGCACCTGGAAGAAGATCTAGGAAGGGATGGGATCCTGATCTAAGAGAGCGACATAATCTGTCCAGGTTTACTCCATATAAATGACTGTCTTTGCTGTTCTTTATATGCAGTGCTCCATCTCCCACCTCCATGTCTTTGCAAAGGCTGTCCTCCATGCCTAGAAGGCACCCTTTCCTCACTACTGTCTCAAAATCCATAGCTTCACTCAAGGCTTTGTTCAAACACCAAAGCTCCTTTAAGAAACCCTTTCTGCTCCTAGAATTGGGATTTGTTGGGGGTGAGGTGGGGGGGGGGGGAGATCCTGTCACCATCTTCAAATTGTTAGTATATGCTTGACATGTGATTGATTTTAGTGCTCTGAGTTTTCCCATTTGACCCAGGCATTCTTTACCTCTTAAAGCTGTAAGAGCCAATCAACAGGCACCCCAGCCGTGCCCTTCACTAGATGGCACCACATTTGAACAACGTCTAGTCTTTTCACACTCACTGGTTGGAGAAAATGAAAAATGAATGAGGTCGGGAAGAGCCAGAAAGAGGATGGGGGAGGATGGGACTACAAGGCTGAGTTAGGTGCAGTTGGAACATGCTGGAACCAAGTAACATATCAACAGACATGGTCACAGCAAACTGGGCATCAGTGGCATTTCCCGTGGGAAAGAAAACTTCTCATCATCCTACAAGGTACCACTGGCCATGGAGTCAGGAAGACCCGAGGTCAAATTTTGCCTCACCCACTTACTAGCTGTGTGCCTTATTTTCCTCATCTGCAAAATGGGGGGGGGGAGGGAGGATAATAAGAGCACCTATATTTCAGGGTAGTGAGGATCAAATGAGATAATTTTTGGATTGGCTAACCTTAAAGCTTATATAAGGCTAGGGAGAGATGGGAAGAGAGAGAGAGAGAGAGAGAGAGAGAGAGAGAGAGAGAGAGAGAGAGATGATAGGTAGATAGGTAGATAGGTAGATAGATAGATAGATAGATAGATAGATAGATAGATAGATAGATAGATAGATAGATAGATAGATGAGAGAGAGAGAGAGAGAGAGAGAGAGAGAGAGAGAGAGAGAGAGAGAGAAAGAGAGAGAGGGAGGGAGGGAGGGAGGTGGATGGATGGGTGGATGGATGGATGGATGGATGGATGGATGGATGGATGGATGGATGGATAGGTGATTGGTAAATGATAGATAATAGATATAGCTAGATGATAGGTATAAAATGCTAGGTTTTATATATCCATATTTATGTATATATATGTATGTATGTATATACTTTTAACACTTGCAGAACACTTTAGATACATCATCTCATTTGAGCTTGGCCATATGATATGGGTGGTGCATGTATCGGAATTCTCTTTAACAGATGGGGAAACTGAGGCCCAGAAGGTTTAAAGGCCTCATTCAAGGTCACGCTGCTAGTTCTAGTAGCAAGTTACAACTAAAATGGAAGGTTCCATGAGTTCCTTACCATCCCTCTTGCCCATACAACCCCAAGCTGCCTTTTGTCATTCATCCAGCTCAACTAGAAAATGGGAAATTGTAATTATATGTTATAGTCCTCCCTCCTCTGGGCAATGCTTTGGTGCTTATGTTTTTATTAAAGATGAATTCCCACACCTCCCCTCCCACCCCACCTCCGCCGCCCATCGAGCAGCTCATGAAATGGTCTCCATGATGGAAAATAAAGGTTTATGACTTTTAAATAAACACGACGCCTCCCTTTGGCTGAGATTCCAGACTTCTATTCCAGCTCAAATAGTAAGAGCCGGGTTGTTTCCCCCAAATGGAGCAGGCAAAAGTCACACACACCTAACTAGGGGGGAGGAGGGGGTTGTGGGAGGTCTAGGACCAGGTTGCCTGGTTATTTTAGTGGGAGTCTATCGTCTATGTCCAATAAGCACACCACCAGATCATGTGGATTATAGATGTCGATCTGAGAGGGGCCTTAGACATCATCTAATCTCCAAGTTTCATTTGGTAGAGGAAGAAATGGCGCCGCTTCCCAGGCAAAGCCATTTGGAAAGGTTCTATAGCTAGTCAATGATAGAATCCGAATTTGAACCCAGGCACTCTGACAACAAGTTCGATTTTTTTTTTCCTTTTTGCTTCTTCTCTTGGTCCATGTCCATCCTGGAAGATCCCTGTGGCTCTGTCCTCTAAATGGTGAGTTCCTCCTAGAAAGTCTATTTTGATCAGATCAGCCAAACTACCTTCTTCACTGTCTCCTGGCCAAGCCCAGAGCTCTCCACCATACACCCTGGGAGGTACCTTCTCTCCACTTACTCCCACACCATTTCCCAGCTGTCTTTTATGCACTGTCTTGCTTCAGTGGATTGTAAACTCCTTGAGGGAAGGATTATTCTTTTCTTTGCTTGTATTTGTGACTCTGACATTTGATACAATCCTTAATGTTTATTGACTTGATTCCCTACTAAGACAGGTTTTCATTCAATCAAGAAGACCTAATTAAGAGCCTACTGTGTGCTGTGCATTGTGCTAGGCCCTGGGAACAAGTTTTTTTAAAAAAAGATAGCCTCTGATCCCAAGGAGTATGCATTTTTATTAAGAAAAACAACATGTGTATAAATAAATATAGACCAAAGAAATACTAGGTGATTTGTCAGGGGCGTCATTAGTGAGCTGTTGGGGGTGTTGGGGATCAGGGAAGGCTTTGGGTAGGAGATGGCCCCTGACCTGATTTCTGGAGACTAGGGATTCTAAAAGCTAGAAGGTTAGGAGGAAAGGCATTGCAGCTGTGGGGGTCCGATGTGAAATCCTTACATACAGAAGCTGTTACTGCTCTAAGATGATCTATGATTTTGTAGAAGAAAGCACCTTTTTCTCTTTTCTCTCAAGTGAGAGGCAGTATGGCTTAGGGTGATAGATAGCATCCTAGACTTGGAGTGAGGAGACCCTCGTTTAACTCCTGCCTTAAGCACCTATTATCTATGTGATCATGAGCAAGTTATTTCAACTCCCCAGCCTCAGTTTTCAACTGTAAAATGGAGCTAATAAGATTTGAAACACTTTCTTCAAAAAGAAGACTGGGCTTCTTTGTCAACCTAAAAGCCCTACAGCTATTGAATATGACTCATAAAGAAATAAAGGTGCTTTGGAAGGGAACAGGACCAGAGATGTTTGTAGGGGAAAGAGAATCTTTTCTCCCCTTCCCTAGGGGTGGTCCAGAAGGGCTTCCCAGGACAGGTGGGTCTTGAATGGGGAGAGTAGGGGAGAAGATGTATGGAGGGGAGGATGCCTAAGGTAAATTCTCAAGGCAGTGAGCAGCCCAGTATGGCTGGAGTGGAGAGGAAGAATGTTTGAATAACAGGCTGGCCCAAGACTTCAAGGGGCAGCTTAGATGCCACACTGAGAAAGAGGCTCTCTGTAGCAGGATGTGCCAGAGAGCCCATCTTCCAGGATAACCACCGCCATGACAAATAATGCCAACGACAACAAAATCTCTACGGAGCTCAACAGGTTAAAAAACATTCAGAAGGCAGAGTACTGGGAAGAACGCAGAATCTGGAGACAAGAACCTTAGCTTGGCATCCCAGCCATGCAGCCTTATATCATGAGCTTGGATAAAGCCGATTAAGAATTCTAAAAGTTAAAACGAGGGGGTTGGACCAGAATGGCCTCTGAGGTCCTTTCCAGCCCCTGAATGAATGACCCTGTGCGCAAGCCCTCCTATCAGGTGAGGAGTACGTGTCATCATCCCCATTTTTCAGATAAGACAGCTGAGACTCAAAGCCTAGTCAGCGTGTGGCCAGGCAGCTAGGAAAAGCCAAAACTGAGATTTGAACCCAAGTCTCCCATGCTCTCTGCTCTCAACCCAGCAGCCTCCGAGAGCTCATTCCCGCAGAATCGCTGCAGCCTGTCCACGATTATTATTCCATCCCTGGCAGCTGCGGCTGTGAGCAAAGACAACCCGACCAGGCTAAGCCCGCCCCTCAATCTGGGTCCTTTGTAAGGAATTACGGGCTCTCATTCACTCTTTAAATGACACCAACCATGATGGATTCCTCCCCAGCCCCCACCATGAGATCGCGAGGCTCTCAAAGGATTCCAAGCAGCAGCTGCCTTGTTCCGTCTTCCCTCCAAATGTCAAGGAAGCTGGAATCCTTGCGATGATTTGCCGACCTGTTGGATGACTCCGGACCTGCGCGCAGGGACGGCCAGGTGTGCTCTCGGCTGTCTGCTTCCTGGACGCTCTTGCTCAACCTTCCCCTCCCCCTCGGCGCTTTTTTGATGAGATGATTACTTATAAGACAACTGGCAATTACTGTTCCTTCAAGAGCCCGGGCACGTATTAAAAGATTAGACTCTTGGAAATGGGCCACTGGCTGATTTATTTGGTGCCTTGGTTAGGAGGCATGCCTCTGGTAAATTATTTGTGTCAAAACGTTCATGGTTTTTCTCAAAATTTGAAAGGCTGGCTTTTCTATTCCTCCCTCCTCCCCCCTTCCCATCAGTCCCCTCAGGGTCACTAGACTAAATCAGGTTAAGGTTTTCAATATTCTCTGGGCTCTTTGAGGAATGCCATCTGGGTCTCTCAGGAGGGATTTGAACTCAGAGCTTCCTGACTCTAAGCTCAGCCCTTTAACCATTCCCTGCTCACCTGCCTCTAATCTAAAACCCAAACCCCACGATTTGGCATTTAAAGGTTTTTCACAACTTGGCTCCAGGCTCGTTTCTCATTACTACCCTCCGTGAACTCTCTGCTCCCGCCACACTTGCCTAGTTATGTTTCCCATGTGTGACATTTCACTGCCTATTCAATGCTTTCACAGAAGCTTTCTGGCTGGAATGCATTTCCTCCTCAGCTCTGACTCTCGAAGCTTCCTTCAAAGCCCAGCTTCAGCGCCACCTCCTATTATATAGGAATCCTTTTATGACTCCCCCCCACCCTAGCCCAGCTGCCAGTGCCCTGCCCCAAACTATTTTGTATTTGTATATCCATTACGTTTACATGATCTGTATTCATGTTGTTTCCCAGGTCCTGGGTTCAAATATGACCTTTGTCATTTACTGTGTGACCTTGAACGAGTCACAGCCTCCCTGGGCTCTGATTTTCTTCTCTTTAAAATGACGGGTTTGGATCAGACAGCCCCAAGGTCCCACTTGGCTTTGTGATCTGCTGGTCCTGCCCTGCAGCTTGAGAACAAAGCAACTGCAGGGATCTAGAATCTCCCTCAGAGGCAGAGATTGCTTTCCATGTTTATCTTCCTATCTCTAGTCCCCAGCATGAGGCCTTGCACACAGTAGGTAGCTAATCAATGTTTGCTGAATTGAAGTGACTCTAAGTCAGGGTATATGGCAGATGGTAGACACTGGCAGTTTGTTATCCTGAGAGGATATGTGGAATGCAAACATAAAGACAGCCAAGCAGCAAGGATATAACTAGCATTTCTCTCACCTGGGCCAAGCCTCATAGAATGTGTCCTGAAATCAACTTCTTAAGGGAAATATTCTCATTCATTCTCTCTCTCTCTCTCTCTCTCTCTCTCTCTCTCTCTCTCTCTCTCTCTCTCTCTCTCTCTCTCTCTCTCTCTCACACACACACACACACACACACACACACACACACACACACACACACACACACACACACATTTAGGGGCAAAGGAATTTACCTTAGCTAAATAATTGGGTTGAGGAAGCCCCCATATGATAGTCTCTTTTAAATTAATTCTTCCTAACTAGGCGCTGAATTCATTTGTTTCTACTTTGCCTGTGAGAGTGTCAGAACCCTTGAGATTCCATACCCTGGGTCAGATTCCCAGTGGCCCCACCCTAGTTCTGGCTTTGCCAAGAAAAGTAAAGTTAGCTACACTGCAGAAGAGGATATGAAGCTGGAGCTACTGGATTGAACCAGCAGAATCCTGTAGCCACAGCTACAAAGGGCTAGACAATGGGACAGCAGCCATCAGATGACAGAAGCCCAATAGGCCTTTGAATGAAAACAGTGCAGAAAAATACCTCCCCAAATTATGAAAGATCATTTAGCCATGCCTTTGCTAGAAGACTGTGCCATTCCATTGCCCATTTGGCTACTATGGGTGGCAGATAAGAGACGCTCTTTTTGCCCTTCCAAGACAGACTGATTCCCAAGTCTAGGTTATGAATCTGCATCAGCAAGGACTTGGTCAGAAAAGCTGAGCTTTTGGAGCCGGGGAATGGGGAAAGAGGCCAGAGATGAGAATACATTAGCAAAGGCAAAAGCAAGGGAAGAATGCGATTTGCTTCCTGAGAAAACCTAACTGCTGTTCTTATTAAATTTAGGCACCTATCCCAAACTGAGAGATTTAATACCTTCCCTTTATAGAAGAAAAACAATTTTAATCTAGTCTTAAAGGGTCATGCCAAAGAAACAGATGGGGCAGGGAGAGGCACAAAGCATGGTACCGCGGAAAGAGCCTTGGTTTTGGAGCCTAAGGATCTGGGTTCAAATCCCACTTATGACCTTGTGTGACCTTGGACACAGGACTCAGTTTCCTCATCTGTACAATGAGGGGGCTGGACAGGGCCTCTGAGGTCCCTTTCAGCAGGACCATGTTTTTATGTTAAAGAAGGGCTTTGGGTGACAAACATGAGAAATTCAGAGAAACATGGAAAGACCTGATATGCATTAACTGATGCAAGAGTAAGTCGGCAGAACTGAAAGAAGAAACATCCGAGGACTACCACAGTGTAAATGAAAACAGCAGTTCACTGAAGTAGCCTGGTGGTGTGGTCCATAGAGTAGAAAACTTCAGGTGAGGTAGACCTGAGTTCAAATCCTTCCTAGCTGTGTTGACCCTCAGCAAATCACCTAATCTTCTGAACCTTAGTTTTCTCATCTATAAAATGGAAGAGACCTGGAGACCACTGAATCCAAACCCCTTCCCCATTTTACTAGATGACTGCTTAAGGTCTTCTACCTCTGAACTTGGAACATCAGTTGGCTCAGATTGATCCAGATTGAAAGGAGAACTACTTACTATCTTCTTAAAACAATCCTTCTGGTCTTCTTGGGAGCTGTCCAGTTTAAGTGCCCTCCTTGGAGTAGGGCAGATAAAAGGCTCATTCTTATTCACCTCCCTACAGATCCTTTGTTGGGGGCAGCTCATTTCCCTGAGTTCAAATCTGGCCTCAGACACTTATCATCTATGTGACCCTCGCTTAACCCTGTTTGCCTCAGTTTCCTCATCCATAAAATAAGCTGGAGAAGGAAATGGCAAACCACTCCAGTATCTCTGCCAAGAAAACCCCAAATGGGGTCACAAAGAGTCAGATGTGACTGAAAAAAAATGACTGAACAACAAAACAGATGCTTTGCATGCATAAGTGTATAAATAAATGGTTCCAGATTCTTTCAAAAGGATTTCCCCCAAAAAACTTTTTTTGGGGCAGGGCAATGGGGGTTAAGTGACTTGCCCAGGGTCACACAGCTAGTAAGTGTCAAGTGTCTGAGGCCGGATTTGAACTCAGGTCCTCCTGAATCCAGGGCCAGTACTCTATCTACTGCACCACCTAGCTGCCCCCAACTCCCCAAAACTTTTAATGTTCAGGGACTCTGACTTAATACTCACCAGGCTGGCCCTAAAAAAAAAAAAAAAGAGTGTATGTACACCTTTGGTTATTTCAGGGGCTTTAATGAGGGTACTTGAGGCCATACCTACTATATAAAGACCATTGGAAGGAACTGGGAATGTTCAGCCTGCAAAAGAAAAAGACTCAGAGTAGAGCATCACATCTGTTCTCAGACATTTCCAGGACTGTCACAGAAGAAGGATTAGACCCCCCCCCCCCCCGCTTGACCCCAGGAGCTCTAAGGAATCAATCAATCCACAAGAATTTATTTAGTTCTTACCACAAGCCAGGCACTGAGTAGACAAAGACAAAATTGAAAGTCTTTGCCCTCAGGGAGCTCACATTCTATCCAGCAAGACAATCATGATGAGCATAATTATCTACAGAATAAATACTACTAAATTGGAGGGAGGCTTGGAGGGGCACCAGCAGCTGAGGGGGCGTGGAGGGATGAGGAAAAAGGTCTTCTTTAGGAGGGGGCCTTTGAGCTGAGCCCTAAAAGAAACCAGAGACTCTCAGAGGCAGAGGTCGGTCAGTCAATGAGCATTTATTAAGCACCTACTATGTGCCCCCAAACTGTGCTAAGTGGTAAAGATACAGGCAAGGCAAAGGACAGTCCCCATTTTCAAAGGAGTGGCTTCCAGGAACGGTATGTGGGGAAGGGGGAGAAGGCAACTAATCCAAGGGCAAGGAGATAAGAGACAAAGCATCGGGGTGAGCACTGGAGAAATGTCAGCTGGGAAAATAGTACCAGCTGACATTTCTTTAGAACTAAGATTTACAAAGCATTTTCCTTTTAGCTCTCCATCCCGCATCCTATTCACACTCACATACTACATCATTTGAGCCTCACAATAGTCTTGTGAGTTAAGTACCATCAGAGTCATTGGTCCCATTCTGGAGGGAAGGAGCAGAAGGCTGGGAGAGGTCATGGTTCCTCCAAGGTCATCCAGGTAGCAAGTGTCAAAGGCAGTATCCGCACCTTAACCCCCCCACCCCAGCTCCAAATCACTCCTGTCACTGTTTTGAATGACATAACATACCTAAAGCACTGTATAAATGCAATTAATCATGGTATTATTATCATTCACTGTACCATGTAGTACTCTCCACTGCTGCTGCCTAAAGGGAAATTATTTGGAAATTTAATATCAGTGGCGGGGTCCAACAGTAACTTTCCACTGACTTCACCTCCAGCAATGGTTTCCACTATGCCATGTGGCCTGGAATTTACGGGGGGGGGCAGATTTTGCTCTTGCATTATAAGGAAAATCCCCCAAGATGGGAAGGTATCAATACATCAATGGGTTTCAGTCTGCACCAATGAAGGAAGTAGATTGGAACCATGGCACTCTTGAAATACACAAGGAGGGGGCAGCTAGGTGGCACAGTGGATAAAGCACCAGCCCTGGATTCAGGAGGACCAGAGTTCAAATCCAGCCTCATACACTTGACACTTACTATCTGTGTGACCCTCGGCAAGTCACTTAACCTTCACTGCGAAAGAAAGAAAGAAAGAAAGAAAGAAAGAAAGAAAGAAAGAAAGAAAGAAAGAAAGAAAGAAAGAAAGAAAGAAAGAAAGAAAGAAAGAAAGAAAGAAAGAAAGAAAGAAAGAGAAAGATGGGATTCAAGATTGGATTCTGGGTTAAACTGGGTGACCTCTGACATGTCTTCCAATGCTAAGAGTCAATGATACCATGCCAGCCATGGAGGGTGAGGGGAAGAGGAGTGGAGAATTGGAGGGAGGAAGGGAGGATGTAAGAAATTTATGAACTGCAGTCTAATACCTGAAATTCCACAGTTAGACATTAATTTGTTGGCTCAAGATTTTTCTGTTAACCAATACTCCAGAGAGTGGAAACTCAGGAAGTTTAGAGATTAAATTTTATGCTGTTCTGCCTCTTCTAATCCATGCATGGCTAACAATAAGCAACTTCTAAGCTTCCCTAAATGTGCATAAGTGACTTTAACAGAGCCTTGTATGTAGAATTTTTTTTTAAGAAGCATGGTGGCTGTTTCTAAGGAAAGGGAGGGGGGGCAGGAGGGAAGGAAAAAAATTTACATGATAACTTTATCATATATTTAAAAGGAATAGCAAGTTGTACATAGTAGATTTGTAATTTCATGGGCAATCATCTTTTTAAATTATACTATGTTATGGAAATGCTTGTTTTATTCCATAAATTAAAAATAAAATGAATATTTTTTTAAAAAGAGGGGAAAGGAGACACCATTAAACATAGGTACCTGAAGCTTGCCCCCAGGACAGAAACCTTAGACTTTACAGTTTTGCCTCAGGCCCGCTCTGGAGTAGGCAATTGGCCTGTAATTCTGGAGGCTGCCTGCCCTTTGAAGTAGATTTTATATCAAGACACTTCACCTAGGCATTTTCCAAATTACAGATGAGTGCCTCTTACATTTCCACTTTATGTCAAGAAGGGTCCGCAATAGATTGTTTTCAGCTAAGGGCATAGAATTGTGCTATCTGGGAGCTGGAAAGGCTTTTTGACATCAAATAAGTGGTCTAGCCTCAAGTTACAAAAGAGGAAATGGAAGTGAAGTGATTTGCTCCAGGTCACAAAGCTGGGGGAAAGGGAGCTATTGGAAAGACTGATGGAAGCAGAAACCAGAGACTTAATTTCCTGTTCTGATATTTACTAGACATGGAACCAGGCAAGTTACTGAACCTCAGTTTCTTCATCTGTAAAATGGGAGATGATCTCTGAAGACCCTAAATCTGCCATCTAAAGCCTCTTCCTACCTCCCAGATTTGTCATGGGAAGGGCACATTGCAAACCTCACAATTCAGTATCAAGATGAGTTATTTGAATTACTCTTGGACAGTGAAGGTAAGTGGAGCCTTGAAGAGTGAGCTCCTACAATACCTTGAGGGCTCCACTTGGGGTGTTACCAGCTTCCTCAAGATGCAGCAAAGTACAGTGGAAAGACAGATTTGGAAGGCAAAGGATCTGAATTCAAATTCTGACTTATCCCACCTGTGTGATCTTGGGAAAGTCCCAACTTTTTGAGGTTGTCCGTAAAATGGAGGAATTGGATTCTGGGACCTCTCAGGTGCTTTCCATCTCTAAACTGAATTATTTTATGACAAAGTCCTTGTACTGGGGTAACATGAGTGGTTGGAACACAGTAGGAACTGACTTGATGAATTGATTGAATTGATGGTCCTAGCTCTGTCACCAAGCAGCTATAAATCTGGATAAGTCACTTCCCCACTCAGCCTCAATCTGTGCAATGAAAATTGGACCAGAATTAGATCATAGAAGTAGTGTTGGAAGGGAATTTAGGTCACCTAGTCCAAAGCCCTCACTTTACAATTGAGGAAACTAAGGCCTAAGAAGGTTAAATGATCTCCCCAAGGTTGCTCTGTGTGTGTGTGTGTGTGTGTGTGTGTGTGTGTGTGTGTGGGTGGACTGGACCAGATCATAGGTGACCTTGGTGGTCACCCAGTCCAACCCTCTTCATTTTATAAAAAAGGGAAACTGAGGGCATAAGTGACCTCTTGAAGGAGGCAGGCAGTAAGTAGTAGCACTGAGATTTTAACTCAGGTCCTCTGACTTCCAAGTCCTTGATGGCTCTAAGTGCTTGGGTAACATTTTACACCCACATCAGATTTTTGCTCTCTCTTCTTCATACCAGCAATGAGGAATGTCCCCAGACAAAGGCGTTTCCATGTGAAAGGGCTAACGGAAACACAAAGACCAAATGATTCACCTCCCCTCCCTTCCTGCTAGTGTGTGCTGGGGTTCTGACAGTCCAGCAGAAGGGCCTCGAGCCTACCCCTCCTCCTCAGCACCCAGGGCCATTCACAACATTAACTGTTGATTCATGAAAGAGTCATTACTGATGTAACTTTGGCAGTAAAAGATTAGACTGGAGGGAGAATGGCTGGTTCACCTGGGTCATCCTTTCATTTCTGTAGTCAAAGATTGCTCCCTTCCATTAGCAGAAGGAGGAAGTCCATCTTTCCTCATAATTTTCCCCAACACAATACATGCTAAGGGAAAACAACTGGCCCAATGGCATGGTTCTGGTGTTCAAAGTATGAGCACCGTTGGTCAGTCACTAAACATTTATGAAGCACCCGCTCACTATGTGCTAGTCACTGAACATACTTGTCTTCAAACTTCCACCTTCCTTAGTGAAATATTCCAGGGACTGAGTTATTCTTTTTCATTGCCTGATATGGGTAGTCCGGGCAATGGCAGAAGGAGGGCAGCTAAGGTGCAGAAGGGTCTTGAGTCTTTTCCTTCCTGGCAGATATTTAGGCAGAGCAGAGGAGCTGGATGGTCACTTGTCAGCCATGTTATGGTGGGGATTCCTGCAGGGTATAGTTCGGACTGGTTGGCTGCTGTGATTCTATGAAATATCTCATTAGCCAAATCATCAGTCTTCTCCCACTCACTAAGTATAAGCATCCCCCAAGGCTCTGTCCTGAACCTTGTTCTCTTTCTTTCTCTGTGCCTGCCTCTGTCTTTCCTGTCTCCTGTCTCTCTGTCTCTCTCTTCAGCCATCCAGCCATCCGGCCATCTACCCATCCCTCCTCCTCCCTCCCCCCCCCCTCTCTCTCTCCTTCTCTCCCCTTTTCTTTCCTTCCCTCCCCTTTGCTTTCCTTCCCTTCTTCTCTCTCTCTTTCCTTCTTTCTCTCTGTCTCTCTCTATCCTTCTCCCTCTCCTCTCTCCCTCTCCTCCTTAGTGATCTCATCAGAGAAACATAAGATCACAGGATTGTAAATTTAGAACTATCAGAGACCTTAAATGTCATATTATCCAACCCCCCTTAATTTTATAGATGGGGAAACAGGCCTAGAGATGTCTACGACACTTAGGAAACAGAGCTACACTGGACTTGGTAGGATGTGGAGAAGAGTGTACAGGCATGTAGGGGTACTGACTGCAGCAATTAATTGATTAGTACACTTACACATGTCCTTCTTTTCTTCCCCATTAGAGTGTAAGCTCCTTACCAAGAGGAATTTTCTTCAATTCCTAGCACAGTGACTTGCACATAGTCTTTAATAAATGGTTTGTTTGTTTGTTTTAGTGAGGCAATTGGGGTTAAGTGACTTGCCCAGGGTCACACAGCTAGTAAGTGTTAAGTGTCTGAGGCCGGATTTGAATTCAGGTCCTCCTGACTCCAGGGCCGGTGCTCTATCCACTGCGCCACCTAGCTGTCCCAATACATGGTTTTATTACATGTTTCCTACATGTCAGGCACTCTACTAAGTACTGGAGAGACTAAAAGAAAAGCCAAAATAGTCCATCAATCAGCAAGCATTTATTAAGTGCTTACTGTCTTCTAGGCACTGGGCTAAGAGCAGAAGACACAACTACAAAGAATTCTAAAGGGGAAAAACAGTCATATTATAATGATGATGATAACAACTATGACTTAGAAATCATCTGCTATGTCCCAGGCACTGTGCTTAGTGCTTTACAATTATCATCTCATTTGATCTTCAACTGTGGTTGCTGTTATCATCCCCATATTACAGATATGGAAACTGAGGCAAACAGAAGTTAAGTGACTTGCTTAATACAGCTACTAAGTGTCTAAGACAATTCAAGTCTTTCTGATTCTGGACCCAGAATTCTGTGGTACCTCCTAGCTGCCCTGTATCGGTAGTATTGATTAATTGCTGCTGGTGGTATCCAATCCGAACGTATCCATCTGTGCCACTCTCATCCATGTCTTACTAGAAGTTTATACTACATGATCCTGTATTTTGCTAAGCTATGTCCTAGAACTGAAGAGCAAAATGAGTCTTCACCTCTCTCCAGTTAAACCTATTCATCAAGAAACATCCCTGGCCAGGCAGGTCTGGCCCCTTAAGGGCGCTCTGGCACATGGTGATGAATGTTATCTCAGTCCTCACCCAGTGAATCAGTAAGGACAAGTGACTTATTTTTCAGCTGACCCAATTAAGCTTGCTTTCTACTAGGAAGCCTCCCTTCAGGTCAGCTCTGGATTCCCAGAGCAACAACGACCTGCCCAAATTTGCCCACTCCTTTGGGGCTCCAGACTCTCCAGGGGAGTTGTCCATCTCTATTAAGAGCCTGGCATTGGGGGGGCAGCTAGATGGCACAGTGGCCCTGGATTCAGGAGGACCTGAGTTCAAATCCAGCCTCAGACACTTGACACTAGCTGTGTGACCCTGGGTAAGTCACTTAACCCCAATTGCCTCACCCCCCCCCAAAAAAGAGCCTTACACTGCTTAGCTTTCCATGGAGACAAGAGTCATCCCTCTTTGCCTTGAAAATTGAAGCTTTCACTCTAAGAAATACAACCAGTCATACACGTGTGCACCCTTAAACCCAATTTGTTTGAGTAACCCAAAACAAGTTTCCATCTGCTTCCTTCATTGTGACTTGGGTTGAGTGGAAACTGTCAAAATTTCCTTTAGGAATGTCCAATTTGTGAGCCTTGTGGATATTCTCCTGTCGGCTGCCTTCCTCTCTGTGCCGCTTCTCATCTTTCACTTTTCTACTAGCTGCTGGAGGGAGGGAGAAGAAAATGGCAGGGGGCGTGTTGGTGGCCTTTCTTGCTCCCCTCCAGTTGTTAGCACAGTCCCTCTTGAAATAAATTCACATTAGAATCACAAACTTAGAGCCTGGAAGGACCTTAGAGCCCATTGAATTCAACTTCATCTAAACATTTATGGAAACTGAGGACCAAAGATGTTAAGTGACTTGTAGAAGGATTACAGAAGCCTAGAAGCCTACAAGCAGAAGGTAACCCAAAGGTCATCTGGTCCAACCTTTTCATTTTACGGTTATGGAAACTGAGGCCCATAGAGGATACATGACTTGGTCAAGGTCACATAGAACCCTTTATACTCCAAGAAGTCACGTGGGCATAGACTGATTAACCTAAAGAGCCAGATATTCAGTATTGGCCATGAATTAGAACATGGGGACTATAGATGTCATGCCTCTTAAATCACAGTGGCACCAGCTGCTGAGGTGGCAGCTCCCAAAGGATGGGCATTCTTCTCCTGATTCAGCTCTAGGATCTCCATTCTGAAGTTCGCCAACAGGTGGCACCCTGTGGAACATACCAACTAGAGTCCTTAAACAGCCTGCAAGTAGAGAGACGATCTAGCACAGTGGATGGAACACAGAGCTTGGGGTCAGGAAGACTCAAGTTCAGATCCCAGCAGAGAGATTTCCTAGCTTTGTGTCCCCATCACACATTTAGCCTCGATGAATCTCCTCTTAGCTCTGCTACTTCTACAAGTTATTTAAGCTCATCTGTAAAATGAGGGAGATGACCTCTAACATCCCTTCCAATTCCAGATCTAGAAGCCTGCTTGGGTGCCCTTTGGCAAGTTACTTCTAGGTAGCCCTCTGAGCCTCAGTTTCTTCACCTAGGGCTTCTATGATGCCAACATATCACTCAACATCTTTGGGCCTCAGTTTTCTCATCTATAAAATAAGGGGGTTGAATCCCTTCAAGCACTAAATCTATGATTGCAGAGCAATTCGGGTTAAGAGACTTGCCCAGGGTCACACAGCTAATAAGTGTCATGTGTCTGAGGCCACATCTGAACTCAGGTCCTCCTGAATCCGGGGCCGGTGCTTTATCCACTGCACCACCTAGCTGCCCCAAATTTGATGGAGTTGCCTTATTATCCAAATGGATTTCTTTTTTTTTCAGTGAGGCAATTGGGGTAAAGTGACTTGCCCAGGGTCACACAGCTAGTAAGTGTCAAGTGTCTGAGGCCACATTTGAACTCAGGTCCTCCTGAATCCGGGGCCAGTGCCCTAACCACTGCGCCACCTAACTTAGAAATGGAAGAGACCTGAGAGGCCATCTAGTCCAACTTCCCCATTATACAGATAAGGAAATTGAGGCCCAGGGAGAACACAGAATCATAGGTTTAGAACTTGAAGGATCTCCGACTCCATCTTAATGAAATCCCTTCATTTTATAAAGAAGGAAACTAAGGCTTAGGGAGGTTGTTTACTAAGGTAATCTAGCGCTCATGAATCCTCACATAGGTCCACTCTATGCCAGACCCTCCCTGCTATGAAAGCCAACTTAAGTCCTCCTTCCTGCCCCTTTTACTCTCACTTTTGGAAATATTAAGAAAGTTTTAAAAAATCATTGTGGTCCGAAGCCTTTGAATTAATCCCAAAGGGGACCCTTATCCGCCTTTTTTCAACTCTCAGTTCTGAAATGGCATCCCATTCCCTCAGCCCAGAGAGGACTCCTCCCTGAAGTAATTAGACTAGTGATGGGATGAGGGCAACATTGTCTTCACATCCATCTAGACCAGTTAACAATCTGACTACAGGACGGATGAGATCTCTTTGATCACTTCATTTAATGGAAGTGTCTCTTGGGTTCTCCTGTGAATGGCTACAGAGAAGGATCTTCAAAGGAAGTGGGTGGAAAGGGATAGTGGTTTTTACAAAAAAAAAAAAAAAGATTCTCCAAGGGCACACCAAAAGTTAAGTGACTATTATTCTGTTTGATGGAGCAACATGTTAAGTGAACTTTACCCTGAGTTCTGTAATTATATTTTATTCCATCGTGAAATTGTGTCTACTGTTTTGACAGTATCACAAATTGTAACCTGAAAAGGGCATCAAAGAGTTTTTCAGAGTCATGGGGTGACTCTTTCCATTTCTAGTCTCCTTTCTCTCTCTTCCTAAGCAGAAATGCTTAGATTAGAATAATTTAAATTAATAAAAATTATTTCTGGCAGCCTTGTGCCTAAAATGCAGAGTAAAGACTTTTCTTCCACAATGCATACAGTCAACATATTTTTCCATAGCCAGAATCAGAATACATTGTCTAACAAAGGAATTTTTTCCCCAGCTTATGAATTTATTTACATGAAAAAGCTCCCAAAAGTATAAAATTAAACCATGTTTAGCTATAAGGTTAGTAAATCCTCTTATTCAGTGTTTTGTGCACAGCATTTAATACATGCCTTTTCATTTGCTCATTCGTTTCTATTCATTCAAAAGAATAAAATTATGTTTAAAAAATGACAAAATACAGTCTATTCTATCTTTGACACTATGTACACATGAACTTTCTGAGGCTTTTCCAGAGAGGCAACTTTGGAAAAGGATTTAAAAACAAAGGTTTTGTTGTCATTCAGTCATTCCAGTCATGCCCAACTCTTCATGACCCCAATGGGGATTTTCTTGGCAAAGATACTAGAGTGCTCTGTCATTTCCTTCTCCAGACATTTTCCAGATCAAGAAACTGAGGCAAACAGAGTTAAGGCACTTGCCTCTTGTGACACAGTTGGTAAGTGTCTGAACCAGATTTGAACTCAGGAAGATAAATCTTCCTAATTCCAAGACCAATGCTCTATCCACTACACCACCTAGCTGGCCGGTAAAAACAAAATAGGTACAAGAAAAAGGTCTTAGTCGAGTTCAGAGGACATCCCCATGCACTATTGGGCACTGGAAAGTCAATGTTAATGCATTAGGGTCCAAATGACATGACATCTTTGGCTCCAGATGTCTTAGGAAGTTACTGACTCAATCTGACCATTCCGACCAGATGCTGGGGGGAAGCCTCTTTTGTCTAGCAGTGGGAGAGAGGGGGATTAAGTGGACAACTGTTGAGTGCTTTGAAGGGCAATGAAGCCTGGGGCTACTGGAGAAGACCACAAACTACATGAGGCATAATAAATCATGAGCGGTTCTATAGAACTACTGAGTAACAGTCTTCCATCCTGAGAATTCATGGGAAGCCCAGTGATTGAAGGAGATCCAATAGTTCTCCCCAAACTGAGCAAACCACATTTTTCCCAGCCATAGAGTCAGATGACTATTTATAGATATCAAACTTTCTTGTTGTCTGTGACATCGAAGGCAGCATGGTCCAGTCAAGTACAAACTGGATTTGAAGTCATATCTGGGTTCAAATCCTAGCTCTGCCACTTACTATATATGTGACCTTACATAAATTATATTGACTCTCTGAATCTTAGTTTCCTTATCTGTAAAAGGAAGGTCTTAGACTAGGCCTCTAATCAATTAATAAGCATTTACTGAGTGCCCACTGTGTGTTCTGCATTGGGAATTCAAAGACAAGAGTGAAACACCTCCTCCCTTCAGTGCACTTATATTCTATCTCAGGAGATAATGTGTGTCCATATAAGTATCATTACACTAAGCATATACAATATATTTACAAAATAAACAGGCCATTTCTGGAGGTGATCAGAATGTTAAGGTCTCATCCTGTTCAAAACCCTCTGATAGAATAAGAGATCTTTGAGGGCAGAACTACTTCATTTTTGTCTTTATAGCTCTGTTGCCTAGCACAATGCCTAATACCTTGTGAGGCTTAATAAACGCTTGAGTTACCGACTTTTGTCTTTGTATCTGAATTACCTAGCACAGTGCCTCACACATAGAAAGTAAGTATTTAATACCTGCTGTTTATTGCAAGATAAGCTCACCTTACATTATATTTCCTACCAGCTGTTCCAGTGATGAGCAGGTCTACTAGTGGGTCTAAATGAATTGCCTGCTTGGCTCACGTGAGTCCGAGACCACCCACTCTCTTAACCTTTCCCATTACCCAGGGTGCCTCCTTTTGTCCCAGCCCCATGCCCAGGCTCCTTTTAATACGATTGTAGCTGAAAACCATTTCCCTCTTTGTTTCCTTTGGCCAATTATTCCCCAACCTCGCTGCAAGCCTCAAGGTTGAGGTTTACACCTAATTGCTTTAACAATTCCAGTCCTACCAGAGTAAGAAACCAATGACATCCTAATGAGATGCTTAACTACACTTGGTGGTACTTTTATTTGAAAGTCATTTTATGATTATTCTCCAGGCCTCTTTCTTCAAATCTTCTTTCCTTCCTGAGCAATAGATATTATATTTTCAGGAGCCAGCCCTCATCTCCCTTGCTCTGATCATTCCCCAAATTCAGAATGGCCTCATGGAAGAAGTCCATCAGCCTCATGGAAAGAATGGCAGGTAAAATGATGCTAACATCTTATCCCCAGATGGAAAACTCTGAATGTCTGGTGTATCCCCCTTTCTTTTCCTAAAATAGGTGGCGCTGTCATTAGAGCACCAGCCCTGGAGTCAGGAGGACCTGAGTTCAAATCCAGCCTCAGACACTTGACACTTACTAGCTGTGTGACCCTGGGCAAGCCACTTAACCCTCATTGCCCCGCCAAAAAATAAAATAAAATAAAATAAAATAAAATAAAATAAAGTCATCTGGCTCAGATTTTAGGTCACAGAGATGGAAATTTGTTTTGTATTTATTCTGTATATATGTGTATACTATGGGAAACTCCTTACACATAAAGTTAGCAACCCATTCATGACTTTCTAGATATTTCTAGATAAGAAATGCTTGAGGCAAGTATAGGCCAAGTACCTTGCCCAGAGAAAGACAGATTTAGTGTCATGGATGGGGTTTGACCCTAGATTTTTCTGATTCTAAGCCCCACACTCTATCTATATGTGCATGTATTTGTGTATATATACATATATGTGTATAGCTGGGTGACCCTGGTCAAGTCACTTAACCTTAATTGCCTTAAACATCCTGGGCTATCTCCAGTCATCCCAATAACATATCTTACCACTGGACCCAGATGACTCCAGAACAGAAAGTGAGGCTAGTGACTTTGCACAACCCTTCCTCACTTAAATCCAATTCAGTGAAAGTCATGACATCTGTCATGGTCTTCTTCGAGAATGAAGGACAAACAGTAATAACATGGATATATACAATTCTGTACGCACGTGTAATACACATATATACATAATTTTATATATGTATGTATGTGTGTGTATATAGGGCAGGAACTATTTAATATTGTCTGTATTCCTAGGCTTGGCAACAACAAATGACTTTTATATAAAGTTTGCTAAGCATGTTACATAATCTTGCTAGAACATTCCAAGGACCCTGTTAGATAGGCAATGCAATATTATTAAGCCCATTGAGGAAACTGAGGCACAGAAGTGAAGTGACTTGCCTAAGAAATATCAGAGGCAGGATCTGAACCTTGAGTCTTCCAGACTTCAAGGCAAGTGCTTTCCCTACTATGCCTTGGAACACAGAAGGCATTTACTAAATACTTTTCAACTGAATGATGTCAGTTGGTGCTAGTCGATGACAGTCTGTGACTCAAACATGCAAAGAATTCATAATTTGGGGAGTGTGAAGGAATTCTTTGTGTGGGAAGCTCCTTTCACTGATGTAGATAGCATGTTGTGACTTTGTAGGTCTATCCTAATGAGTTGCTTGAGGCATATAGAGGGTTACACAACTTGATTAGAGAAATATAGCTTCATGAATTGGATTTGAACCCAGGTCTTCTTGACTCTAAGACCTACACTCTACCCAAGACACCATGCTGCCTGTGAATCTCTAATAAGCATGTTAATAGAAGAATGAGTCAATGGTCAGACTCTGAATAGATAATAAGGGCAGGCATGTGGCTGTTCACCTCAGGCCCATTGCTTTCTCTGTCTCTAACAATAGGAGCTCCCGCTTTCAGTACCCTGGAAAGCTCCGAAGGAGTTAAAGGGTGTTGGGGTTGAGGTAGAAAGGGACCTTTAACTCTCCTCATGTCATTCCCAAGAGTGTGACACAGTAGAAGATTCACTGGATGAGGAGATATCAGACCTCAAGTTCCTCCACTCCCAAACTGTAAATCTGAATATGCCCAAATTGTGTAAACTTGGTTTGCTCATCTCAAAAACTGGGAACAATAAGAAATGGCTTTGGGTGTTAGGGACCTGTAATGTAGTCCAGACTCTCTTCACTTGCTACATGTCCCTGGACAACTAATTTGACACCTTTGAGTCTAAGTTTTCCCATCTGTGAAATGATGGGATTCAGGTGAGGATAAATAACTTGCCCAGAGGCACATAGCTAGTAAGTATCTGAGGCTGCATTTGAACTCGGGTCTGACTCTAAATTCATCACTGTCCACCGTACCACCTAGCTACCATCTAATTTTTAAGGTCCCTTGAAAATCTAAATATTCCCATCTGATATGCTCCCAAAGGTGAGGTATCATGACTATCAATAAAAGGTTGAATGGTGATGGCCCACCTTGGAGTCAGGAGAACCTGAGTTCAAATCCTGCCTCTGACACTTACTAGCTGTGTGATCCTGGACAAGTCACAACTTCCAAGTATCCCAAGCATCTCTCTAAGAATCTAAGATATAGACATGTTACATATCTGCGCCAATAAAAGGAGTTTCAACATCAGGAGTTCTTTACAAGGGGGCTGGACCCCCTAGAATCAAGTTAATGGATTGCCCACAGTTGAATAGCTAGTAAGGGTTACATCTGGTGTTTGATCTGGAATTTACTGTTTGTGAACTCAATGGTTTTTCCCCCCACTATCCCACCCTGTCCTATTGATGGTATTTGGGATAGTGAGCCCTAGCTAGTCCCTCTGCTGCTGTCATTGGCACCTTTACCTTTTTTTGGGAGAGGAGGCAATCAGGGTTAAATGACTTTCCCAGGGTCATACAGGTAACAATTGTCTGAGCCCACATTTGAACTCAGGACCTCTTGACTCCAGGGCCAGTGCTCTACCCACTGCACCACCTAGCTGCCCCCATTCTTTAGCAAAAGGAAAACAGCAGTGGGTAGTTAACCAAGATTTCAATTTGGGGGGGGGGAGGGGTGCGGGGAAATGAGGGTTAAGTGACTTGTCCAGGCTCACACAGCTAGTAAGTGTTTGTGTCTGAGGCTGGATTTGAACCCAGGACTTTCTGAATCCAGGGCTGGTGCTTTATCTACTGCGCCACCTAGCTGCCTTCAAGATTTCATTTCTAAGTAGGCTTCTCAACTCAGGTTTAAAAAGCAAGCAAGAGACCTCAGAGATCACTATTCTCTCTAGGTGATTCCTTGAGAAGATAACTGGATCATAAAAAGAGGGAGAAAAGGGATCTTAGAGGTTATGAGAACACAGACTTGGAGCTGGAAGAGACCTCAGATGCCATCTAGGCCAACAGCTTCAATTTACAGATGCAGCAACTGAGGCCCTGAGAGATTAAGGGATTTGCCCAAGGTCCCACAGTAACAAGTTCAAGGGGTGGGATCAAAGATCTAAAATTAGACACAATGTTTGAGATCATGTAGTCTTGGGATCACAGTTTTCATCCAAACTCCTCACTTCACAGATTGAGGAAACTGAAGACCAGGGAAGGTAAGTGAGTTGTCCAAGGTCACAAAGGTAGCAAGTGGCAGACCCAGGTTTCCCAAAGCCAGTGTTTCTTCCACCATATCCCAAGGGCAGCTAGTGATGTCCTGATCCCACAAACTCACCAGGCTCTGGGCTCTTTTACGTACCTACTTAAGAGAGGAAGAAAAAACTCAGCTTAGAAATAAAATGTCCTGGGGCAGGGGAGAGGATGGAAAATAAAGGAGGGAGAGGTTGGCATTAATTGTAGGGGATCACTTTTCAAACCAACCAGGGGCCAGCAGCCCAAACTGGAAAGGGAGATGTTTTTTCTTTGCAACAGCTTACTCACTGGAGTTTAATGACCCACACCTTACCTGAGGTCAGGCTTCTTTCTAAGGCAGGCATTAATCCCTCAAGACAGGCCCTACACCTCGATCTTATTCACATAAATCAACAGGGATGGGCGAGGGAATTTCTTTGTAAGCTCCCTGTGCAAGGGCAGAGCTCAGCTCCGGAGAGCGCCTGACGTCCCAAAGCAGAAATTAATGGGACAACGTTCCAAAAGCAAGCTTCCTTGGGCTAGAGACAGGCCTACACCTGGCACACTAATCGAATAACAAAAGACACCATTTTGCTAGTGGCTACTTCAAGAGATGCCTTATCTGAACAGAAGATGCTTCCTGGCTTATCCCTACTTCACCTTCGGATTTTGTTACACCGATAAAGTCCTAAAGAATGGCAGTCAATTATTAATCTCGATTGGCTCTGGGGGTGCTCTTGCAGCTGCTGGATTTAGTTTCGAGATCATTTACACACGGGGAACAATTATTTGTGTAAAGCAAATAATGATAACAATAACATTAATATTAATAACAATAACGCCAAGCTGTGCATCATTCCACCATGCTGTCAAAACCAATCCACAAAGAGAATCATTAGGAGACCTCTTGCTTGCTTCCATGTCCAAGAAGAGGAATAATTCTTTCTGGCCAGAAAATAAGAGAATCAGCTTTTTCTTTCTTTCAGTTACCTTCCCAGGGAAAGGTGATTGGCTAAATTATGTGCGTGATACATATCAGCTGAGTACATATGTTCTGAGCCACAAAATCTCAGAGCTAGAAGGAACTTTAGAGGTCATGTGGCCCAAGCTAGACATAAACGGGAATCCTCTAACATCCCTGGCAAGATGGCACAAAGCTTGGTGGCCTCCAGTGCGGGGTAAACTCACCTTCTCCCATGGGAATCCATCCTCTCCCATTAAGGGACTTGCCCAAGGTCCCACAAGTAGCAAGTTCAAGAGATGGGGGCAAAGATCTAGAATGAGACACAATTTTCAAGGTCTTTCCTTAATGGGAAAGATTTTAGTTCTGAGTTTTCTTTTTCAATACAGAGAGAGATTAAATCTGCCCATCTCATTGGCATGGTGAAAACACTTGTTAGAGGAAAACCCAGAACAGGGTCCCATGGAAGAGGAGAGATTCCCCTTCACTGGAGGTCTTCAGTGAAAAATTAGATCAATGGCCATTCACTGGGTGTGTTATAATGTTAGGAATAGACTAGACTAGAAGCCCTCTGAGGTCTCTTCCAGGTCTAGCTGTCTGAGATTTTGTGAAGTTAAAATGAGGCTTCTTTTCTCCTAACTCTTCACTCCTAACTCTCCATGTTCCCAACTCCATCCCTAGAGAAGTCTCCCCTCTTGCGGTCCTCTCCTTCAACTGGTGAGTACCTGTTTGGACCACCATTAAGGAACTGTGCAGGGAAATCCTGCTCACTCTTCCCCTGGCTCCCCTTCTGACTCTCTGGGCTTTTCCACCTTTGTCCCAACAGCCTTCTCAACCTGAAGAGACCCCTTCTTGGGTACTTCTTTTCTCCTTGCTCTGTCTCTGCCTTCCAGCTCCCTTTTATGCATTGTATTTTCTGATTTGACTATAAGCTCGCTGAGGATAGAGACTTTTTTCATTGTGCTTCTATTTCTAGTGCTTAGCACAGTGTTCACATATAATAAATGCTTTATCTATTACTCTTTCCCCCTCAACTCTGAATCACCGGGAATGGGTTATAATACTAGTAATGATGTTTTTTGTTTTGTTTTGTTTCAGGTTTTTTGCAAGGCAATGAGGGTTAAGTGACTTGCCCAGGATCACACAGCTAGAAGTAATGATGCTTTTGAGCTCCTTTGTTGCCTGCCATACTAAAAAAAAAAATTCAAATTTCTTTATAGATACAAGTGACTTTATGCTCATTGTCTTCTGAAATAGGGGGAATACTGTCCATAGGTTCACATGAAGAGACTATGAGCTGAGAGCAGCTGGTTAGAGTAAGCATTTGATAACATCTACCTGTGGACAATGAAGATTGTCTTTCCCCATCAGGTCACAAATAGAGCCCATGGTGGGGTGACCATTTACAGATCATCCTGTATAGGAAAAGGATCATAGATATCCAGAACAAAACAGAACACAACTATATTCTTCAACCCTAACCAGAAAACACATTTTCTTCCACAGACTCATGTGAGGGTCAAAGGAATGGGGATTGAGCCTGGACAGAGGACTTATTAGAAGACACGAGAGCTGTCTTCAAATATTTGAAGAACAGTCACGTAGAAGAGGGATGAGATGTAGTTGGCTTAGCCCCAGAGAACAGAATGAGGGAAAATGGGTGGCATGTGAAAGAAAAAAATTTTAAGCTTGATATAAGGACACCCTTCCTAACACTGAAAGCTATCCCAAAGTAAAATGTGCTGAATTTAGAGATAGTACCCCAACCCCTCCTCACTAGATGTCTTTAGAGAGTAGGAAGATCTCTTATTGGTATGTTAGGGAGCATAGTTGATAGAGTACTGGACTTAGAGTTAGGGAGACCTACCTTCCAATTGTGCATCAGACAATTACTAGAACATGGGATCCTGGAAAAGTCATTTAACCTCTGCCTCAGTTTCTTCATCTATACAATTAAACCATATACCCAAACTTCTTTGTAAATAACAAAGCACTATGTAAATGTTAGCTATTGTGATTATTATTTTGCAGAGGGAATTTTTATTCAAGCTTAGACTAGATGACCTCTGAATTCCTTCCAAATCCAAGATTCTGTGATCAAGCTCTTCACTTTACAGTTAAGGAAATCAAGGTTCTGAGAAGTTATGTGACTTGTCCAACAACACATGGCAGAGTTGAGATTTGAACCTGGCTTTTTAGCCACCATGAATCCACATCCACTTTCATTACATTGTGCTGTCTCTAATAGTGAGAACAGAAGGAAGGATTATATACTCCTCCTGATGGAGAAAGAACACCTGGGTTCAAGTCCCGGCTCTGCAACTATATGATCTTGGGTAAGTCACTTCCCCTCTCAGGGCCTCAGTTTCCTCATCTGTAAAATGAAGGGGCTGGACTGGATGATCAGTAAGGTACCATTTAGCTCTAAGTGTATAAGAACATATGATCCTCACTTTAAGTTGAAAAGTACAAAACTCCCCTCCAAAGACTAGAGCTGGAGATGGGGGATGGGAGTGGAGGTTCACTGGCAATAGACAGGACTGAAAGGAGAATGAAAGAGGAAATATGGAGATGATGTCCCTAGAGCAATTTGTTTTAATCTGTCCTTTTCCTACTATAGTTGAAGACCAAGGGGAAAATCCTGGAGAACCCCTGACCTCTGCTAAGGTGGGCTGGCAAGAGACCAGGAGGCACTCAGCTGATGAGGAAGATGGACTTGGTCCATTTGAGTTAAGTGGAATTTTCCTTTGAAGGCCAGCAGATTGAAGTTAAAGTCACGGATAAATGTCCTTGACTGACTGATGGGGTGATAGACATCTGAGACTAGCTTAGGGATCCAAGTCATCCCAGCCTTCGGTGTTTACTATGGAAACAGTTCAGTTCAATTCAACTGAACTCAACTCAGCAAATACTTGTGAAGTACCTACTATGTGCTGGGCATTGTTCAGGGAGCATGAAGATTTAAAAAAGGACATGCACAGTGCCTGAACTCATGAAGGTAAAAATATCCAACTAGATCATGGATGGGACAACCATCAGAAGCAGGATTTGAACCAAAGGTCTCTGCCCATACATACAAAGCCAGTCTCAAAATCAGGAAGACCTGGGTTCAAGTTTTGACATTTGTGGGCTCTGTAATAATAAGCAAGTCATTTGACTACTCAAGGGTCTAGCCAACTCCTTAACAGCTGTTCTTAACCTGACATCCCTGAATTTAAGGGTTGAAATATATTCTGATAACTATATTTCAACATCATTGGTTTCCTTTGTAAGTGTATGTCTTTTCTTTTATGCATTTAAAAACATTCTGCTGAGAAGGGGTCCTCACCAGGGTGCCAAAAGAACCCAAGAAACAAAAAAAGTTAAGACCCCTTGCTTTAAGACTATGCAAACTGCAATGGAGGTGCTGATCTACACTGGCAGAGTTCCCTGTATGAGTAAAATAATAAGTCCACTCTTTATCTGTCTCCTGCCTCCACAAACAGTGCTTTTTCCCCTAAACCACTGTCTCCCTGAGATTTCAAGTTCAGAGATCTTCCCACTACACGATGGGCAATGAACTCATGAGAAAAGCATAGAACATGGCAATACAACTGGGTCAGCTGCCCAAGGCAGCCAGTAGTGCACAACCAGAGCAAGGGGAGTCCTGTTCTCACTTGCCTCAACCCTGTCCCAGTCCCAGTCCCAGGATTTGCTCAGTGAGCTTTCGGAGAGCTGGAAGATACCCTGGTTGCCCCCTAATTTCTCTTTTGGAGCTGGGACCATTCACCAGGAGCTCAGTAAGTCAATGAGGGCAGCATAAATCTTGGTTTCAGGCTTGGTGGGACCCTTTCACTCTTCCCCCTTGAAGTCAGGACACTCCCTGAAATCAGAACCTCTCTAGAGGTAAATTATAGGATGGCACGAGGCTCAGACAGGGCCTGTGTGAAGGATAATGTCTAAAAAAAAGCATCTGGATGAGTCCTTCTTAAACAGCAAGCTCATTCCAAACCCACAGAAACCTAGTCCTCCCTAACCCGGGGAGACTTGTCCTGGGGCTGGGCGAGACGATTCTCATTTTAGCAACTTGATGGTTAGCCATCACCCGAAATCCTCCTCCAATCCCTATCTGCAATGCAGAGGACACCCCAGGCCTTCAAGACTAACCCCATAGAGCAGAACTGCTGTCAGGCTCCCTCAGTCTGAAAAGACTCCAAGTTCAAATACAGAAATAGGTGGCACAGTTGGAAAGAGTATCAGGCCTGAAATCATGGAGACTCATCTCCCTGAGTTCAAATCTGGCCTCAGATGCTTACTAGGTGTGCGGCCCTGGGCAAGTCGTTTAACCCTGTCTGCTATGGTTTCCTCCTCTTCAAAATGAGCAGATTGCATTGACATTTTTAGATTATCTATGCATCCCACTGTACCCTCCTTTCCCACTGAGTGAGCCACCCACTATAACAGGGGTTCCTAACTAGTTTTGTATCTTAGACACCTTCAGCAGGCTGGTGAAGCCTATGGACCCTACTTCAGAACCCATCAAATAAAATAAATAGGATTCCAAAGGAAATTAATTATATTAAGATACAGTTGTCAAGGGGGCAGCTGGGTGGTGCAGTGGATAGAGCACCAGCCCTGGATTCAGGAGTACCTGAGTTCAGATCTGGCCTCAGACACTTGATACTTATGGCTGTGTGACCCTGGGCAAGTCACTTAACCCCCACTGCCCTACAAAAACAAAAAACCCCAAAAAACAGTTGTCAAAATATCTAAAGAACCAAAATGGCCAGGTTAACCTCTGTCTTATGCTATTAGATAATATTGTATCTTGTATGTATATATGTGTGTGTGTGTGTGTGTAAAATGCATAATATTAGGTATTAGATAATATTATAGATATATTACTTCATTAGATTGGGAGTTTCCCTGAAGGCAGGTACTGTTTGTGTCCTTTGAATCTCTGGCACTTAGCACAGTGCTTGGTTCATAGCAGGCCCTCAAATAAATATACATTGGCTAGATTTGTTCACTTATATCCAAGAATAAAAAAAGAGGAAAAATAGCACATCAAAATTAATGAATATGTGGGAAACATCTGAAATTATTTCTGTACGGTGTTCTATACCCATAGCTCCCCATCTTTGCTAAAAAGATAGAGGGGAGAGTTGATACTGGGTCATTTTGTTGTCTTCTGACTCTTCAGCAAAGATACTGGAGTGTTTTGCCATTTCTTTCTCTAACTCATTTTATTGATGAGGACATTGAAGCAAACAGGATGAAGTAACTTCCCCAGGGTCATAGCTAGTTAAGTGTCTAAGGCTGGATTTGAACTCAGGAAGATGCGTCTTCCTAATTCTGTACCACCTAGCTTCCCAGAGGGGAAAATACCTTTTCATTTCTCTTCTTCAAGGTCTATAACGACTAAACTTAGTCATTATCATTTCACAGCAAAATTGGATACTCTTAAAGTGTGATTTCTCTCCAACGCCCAATGAGCTGACACAAGACTGGAGGAAATTAATGGCTTCCATATTGGCATTCTCCCCACAAAGCCAAACCAGCTCTACACACAAAAAGCTACAAACAGGCAGTTATTGAAGGAAGCTCACATTTATCAATAACCACGTGGAAAATTGTTCAAGCTCTCCAATCATCAGAGAAATGCAAATGAAAACAATTGTGAGATACCACATCATATTAATTACATTGGCAAAGGTGGTTAAAAGAGATAAGATCCAAGGCTGGATGGGGCTGTGGAGAAATAGGCACATTATTACAACCCTAGTTGAGCTAAGAATAGGTGCCACCTTTTTAGAAAGTCCAATGCTGTTTAAAATATGAAATACAAAGCTTTTCATGCCCACCGACCCAGTGATCCCAGCAGTTGGACCTTAACTTAAGGGTGTTACTAAAAGAGGGAAAGAGATGTGTCTGTGCAGAGATATTCCTAGCAGCATGATTCATAATTTTTAAAAAAACTGGAAGCAATTCATGTGTCTGATTATCAAGACATGGCTGAAATGATGGGAATGAAGGCAATAGAATATTATGGTAAAATTAGAATTTTAAAATGAAGAATGCAATGATTTATGAGAAGACTGTAAAGTGATACAGTGAAGAATGAAGAATCAGAATAACATGCACTAACAAATGTAAACTTTTTAAAAGTAATAGCCACAAAACCTGCAAACTACAGAAAATGAAATGAGCTCAATGAATAATAACATATTATAGCAGAAAGCAGAAGAGATCGAGGTTGAATCTTAATTAACAATAAATATGTGACCTTGCACAATTCAATTTGCTTTTCTTGATGCTTTTGGGGGGATATTTTGAAAGCATTCATTTTCTCATCTGTCTAAAGGGTATAATAATATCTATATCACTTGACTCATAGGATTATTGCAAGGACATTGCTTTAAAAACCTTTAAATATTATGCAAATATGATGTATTTGTTTTCTGATCTTGTTAAAACTGATTTACACTTTAAAATTTTCATCTCCATGATAAAGGAGAAGAGGAATTGGCTCTGGTGTTGGATCACATGGCTTCAAATCCTTCTTCTGATGCCTACCACTTACACGGGCCTTGGTTGAGTCATCTTTCTTGAGCCTCAATTTCCTCAACTGTAAAATGGGTAGGCATTTGAATTAGATGGCATCTGGGTTCCTTTTCCATTCTAGATCTATGATGGTATTCAATGGTGTTCACAGCTACACACGTGATTTTTAAAAAATATTGCTTGCAATAATTTAAAATTTAAATTTAAAATTTTTGTTAATGATGTTAACAGCACAAGATAGAAAAAGGTTCATGAGTCAAGCAGAAAGAAAAAAGAATACTGGATGGACAGTTCAAGTGCTACATTGGTGTCCAGAGAAAATGAACCTTAAGCAAAGGTACAAAGCATTATGGGACACACACACACTTCCTGCTCCTGTCTCTACCACTGCCACCATGTTGGATCTAGTAGGGGAGACTTAAGTGGGACCAAAGTTCCCTCCCCCTAGGTATGTTTGGTTGGTGTAGCTACTCCTCTCCTCCCTTCCTCTGGTCATGCCCCTGGGAATCACCACTACATTAGAGTCCATCTAAGTAGATACAAAATCAATACCGATTGATTAATTGGACTTCCCCCAGCACTGCTTCTTGATTGCCATCTGTGTATAAACAATTACCTCACTTAAGAGGAGTTCTGTTCATGCAGAACTTATGACCTAAATTAGAAACAATTTCAAATTGTTTATGACCTGGGTTTCATGATCTCACTAATGGGGATTTTCCCTTCAGTTTCTCAGCTCAGAGACATCAAACTGTGGTGATTAAAATTATATGGAATCGCCCTATTACTGTCCAAAGTTTTAGGGAAAATTAGCTGGGGTTCTAACGTATTGCTACTTAGAAATTAGAGGCTACTGCACCAATTTGGGGGCATTATGAATTTATTAAAGCATATTAAATATTACTAAAGAGATAGCACGTTGCTCAGAAAGATCAGAAGCCCTTCATACATAGGATAGAGGGGAGAGAGAGAAAAATCTGCATCCTGCCTCCTTGAACATTAAAAGCCAATAGCCCCTGAGAGTGGAAAGCATGGTTACTCCTTCAGTGTCCCAGCGCCAAGAGAGCTCATGTCTGTCTGTGTAAGCTTCCTGCAGGCTGGAGGAGAGCCCACTCTTACACATTGCTCAAAGCTAATTGGCTAGCATCATTCAAATCCGTTGGTTCACTGGACGTGAGGGTGGTTCAGCATAGCGCATGCTGATGTCAGAGTATGGAGCCCTCCAAGGGGAAAAAGCCTTCAGGTAGGTGTGATTCCCATTCACAGTCCAAGGTCCAACACATCTCCCCTGAAATTCTCCTGACTCTGGACTGGCCCCAAGAAAGGTCTGGCCCGGCTCTCTGGGTCTCATAGAACCCCATTATTTTCTCACAAAACACAGAGAGGCTGAACTCAGATCAGATTAAAATGTGATTGGGAAATAGGTAACAAAATTAATAAAAATATAACAGAATATA
Organism: Dromiciops gliroides; assembly: GCF_019393635.1. Classification (NCBI taxonomy): domain Eukaryota; kingdom Metazoa; phylum Chordata; class Mammalia; order Microbiotheria; family Microbiotheriidae; genus Dromiciops; species Dromiciops gliroides. The sequence continues at coordinate 281,464,216 of NC_057865.1, read as the reverse complement.
GATAATGTCAACATGTGGCCCACAAGGACAAGCTAGGTAGGACTGCAGGGGATAGAGTGGCAGGTCTATAGTCAGGAAGATTCATCTTCCTGAGCCTCAGACACTTAGCTGTGTGACTCTGGGCAAATCACTTTACCCTGTTTGCCTTCGGTTCTTCACCTATAGAATGAGTTGAAGAAGGAAATGGCAAACCATTTCTGTATCTTTACCAAGAAAACCCCAAATGAGATCACAGAGAGATGGACCTATTATCTCTCATACTCATTCTATGGCCAGCCCACCTTTTCTAACCTAAAAACACAAAACAGCGTCCAATAAGAGAGATTGGATGGGATAGAGCACCGGCCCTGGAGTCAGGAGTACCTGAGTTCAAATCCAGCCTCAGACACTTAACATTTACTAGCTGTGTGACCCTTGGCAAGTCACTTAACCCCAATTGCCTCATTAAAAAAAAAGAGAGAGAGATTGGATGGGAAAGAAACTTGACTAGTTCTAGGGGATCTACTTAGCTTGGGAGACACAAAGGTTTAAACAACAAAAAAGGACCAAAAGGTCCCTGCTCCCAAGAAGTTACAAATATCCAGTGGGTCAGTGATATTAATTGGATAGAACAACTATTATGCTGGGCAATCTGGGAAAATAGCCCTGCCTTTGGGAACATTAGATTCTGAAGGTGGGATGGGGGATGGGCAGGAGATAATCATCAACTTATATCTCAAAAGCACTACATATATATATATAGAGAGAGAGTATATAAACACACATATCATATGTATACATATATAATGTACACACATGTGTATGGACATACATGTGTGTATACACATACACACATATTTTATACATATTATATATACATACACATATTATGTGTGTACATATATTATGTGTGTGTATATATGTATATATACACGTGTGTATATACACACATACATACATACATACATAAATTCTCATTGATACCCTAATAGTGACATACTACCTTAAACAAATCCCTTGATCTCTTGGGCCTCAGTTTCCTCATGTGTAAAATGAGATAGTTGCACTAAATGGCTTCTGAAGTCACCTTGATTTCTCAATTCTATTATCCCATAAGCAGTCAATCAACAAGCATTTATTAGGCATTTACTGTGTGCCAGTAAATCCCCACTGTTCTGGGGATCCTAAGGGATCCCTATAGGCCCTGGGCCTATGATTCCAATGGTATGGAGAACTGAGGATGTTCTACCAATGCTGGTTGACAGGTGATTGGGGTGGAGGGAGGCACTAAAAGCTTTTTGGAGGGAGTCAGGAAAGACCTCATGTAGAAGGCAGCATTCGGGCTGATACTTGAAGGAAACCTGGAATTCTGAGGGAGGAAGGTAAGGAGGGAGTATATTCTAGGCATGGGGAATGTGAGGGCAAAGACATACAAGTGGGACATGGACTACTTTGTATGAGAAACAATATAGAGGCCAGTTTGTCTGGACCACGCTGGTGACTGGAAGTGAATCTTGGGGCAGGTAAGTGTTGAATGGACAGGGCACCAGACCTGGAGTCAGGAGGACCTGAGTTCAACCCAGGAAGGAAGGAAGAAAGGAAAGAAGAGAGGGAGGGAGGGTAGGAATCTGTTTCTTTCAGATGGGGAAAACAGATTCATATTTAGGTAGGGGTTGAATTAGATAGGTTCTCAGGTTTCTTTTAACTCTGAGATTCTATAATTCTTTCTACCTAAAGGGGGATCACCAATTAATTATTTAGCATGACATCTGGGTGGGAACCCTTCTCCTCTCCCACCTTTCACCACAACACTGCTATTAAATCTTACTTACCTGCATGTTCTCTCTTACCCATTATAATAGGTGAGGCCCACATACCCACCATCTGTTATATACACACAATAGATACACACATTAATTCTACTCTATGAAAGGCACTGTGTGCACTGCCAAACACATAGAGTCAGAGGATGGAGGACCCACAGCACTGCCTTTTATAAGTTAAAAGCTTTTTGTGAGAAGGGGGCCAGGAGGGAGTCTGCCCTGCTCTCATAAAGGACTTGAATTGTTCCCTCTTTGCCATTATTTTATAGCATTATGTCACGGTCAATTCAGCCTGTGACAGAAAGAAAGTACCAATTGTCGGACCAACTAAGGCTGTGAATCACCTCCACCCAGGGTCCTCTGTTCACTTTGCATTAAGTAAGAAGTTAGTGTCTGGAGATGCTCCAAAGACCTGGGCCTCCCCCTGGCTCTGGGCTGGACTTCTCTGTTCCTTAAGTCAGGCGCGAGATGAATATTTAATGCCAGCAAATGAACTGAAAGCTAGCCCCACACATCGGGCCCATCCATCTATTAACATCCTGACTCTGGTTCCCAGATATGACAATAAGTACCCAGGCAAGGAGATGCAACTTGTATTATCAATGAAGTTCCAGGAAACAGAGAGATGGTACAACTAATATAGTACTAAGTCCCAGTTGAATCCCAAGGAGGGAGGGAGTCCTGTGCTAATAACAGACGGTGCGCACTCCAGCTCCCCGTGATTCCTGCCAGAAGCCCTTACTTACCATTTATCTTTGGTTGTCTAATTGAATTGATAATTGCATCTTTGGACAATCCCCAGACACGTGTCCAGTGAGCTGAAGGATGCATTCTCCCAGGAGGGAGGAGGGTGAATTGTCAACGTGAGGGTGCTCGTCAGGCAACTCAGCCTCTACTTGCTAATCTGCTTGCAGGGACTGTATGATTCCTTCATGGGGAGATGCTAGACAATGAACACCTAACAACATACCCGGTGACAGTAGGAATGTAAACAAAAGGACATTCAAATGAAGCCAAATGCAAAGTGATTATAAGGACCAGTCTTGGTCCCAAAGAACTCCCATTTCTGGAGAGAGGTGAGTGCAACAGGCAAAGATTGTTGCATATGCTTGTCAGATGAGAACACTCTGCTGGTTGGTTTCACTTGCTATTTTGTTTTTTGTTTTTGTTATGAAATTGTGCACTAGGTGTCAGAAATAACTGCTATAGTAATTTTTTAAGGCATTAATAAACTTCAGATAGAATACTGGGCTTGGAATCAGGAAAATATGAGTTCAAATCTTGCCTCAGACAGCTGTGTGACCCTGGGCAAGTCATTTAGCCCATTTGTCTCAGTTTTCCTTTCTGTAACATAGGGGGATAAGATTTGGTGGTCTCTAAGGTCCCTTCCATCTCTAAATCTATGACCTTGTGATTCCATAGATAGAAAAAAGAAGCCATATTTGTAAAAAGACAGAATCCCACATTTTTCTCTACTTTTTCCACCCCCAAATTACAAAGCAGCGATTTAATATAGACCTAGATGATACTAGTCTTTATACTAATATCTTCCTACATAGGAATGGAGATTTAGCCCCTCATTTTATAGATGAGGAAATTCCAGAGAGGATGAAACTTGTCCAAGGTCAAATAGGTCATAAGTAGGATTTGAACCCAGATCCTATGACTACAAATCCATTCCTCTTTCCACTACACTAGGGTGTCTTTCCTCATTCTGAATCTATTCGTGAAAGCTGAAGAGCAAGCACTGGAGAGGCATGATACCATACGATGGAAAGGGCATGAAAATGAGTGTCACAAGATCTGGATTAGAATTCTCTTTGCTACTTATAACCCCACAATGTTGGGCAACTGAATAACTTCCCCTCTTTGGATCTTAGGTTCCTCATCTGCAAAGTGAGTGGCTACCACCAGATAATCTCTCTCAACTCTGAATCCATGGTCGCCTGAAATATTTACTGGGTAGCAAAGCAATGAGAGACCTGGGACTGGGGGAGCAGCCCAGTAGCGATTTGGACCCTGGATTCCTATTTTTAACAAAGGGCCAGTTTCCAAAGGGGGATATCTAAGATTCCCATAGCTCTACGTCCTATCATGAAATCTCGCTGGTGCATTCCTCAGTGGTATAAAAAAGAATCTCCAAATAAGGTCACCTTGCTAGATGCTTGCAAATCAACTGAAGGCTAGTCCCGCTCATCTGGTCATGGGCAGACCATCCATCTCTTAGCCTCCTGATTCTGATTCCCAGATATAAAAATAAACTACCAGCCATGGAGCTACATCCCTCCTTGCCAATGAAATTTCAAGAAGCAAAGAGATGGGTACAGCTACAGCTGAGTCCTGGAAAATCAACAATCAATCACCCAACATTTATTAAGTGCCTACTATGTGCCCAGCATCGTGCTAAGTGCTAGGGATGCAAAAAAGAGGCGAAGCATAGACCTTGCCCTCAAGGCGCTTACAATCTAACAGGAAATAGTCTCCTGGTAATAACGGATGGCGTGTCTTCCAGTCCCTGATGACTCCAGCTAGCTTTTAAGGTGGCTTTTTAGCCAAGAAGATCCGATTTAAGACCAAAAGAGAGAAGCACTCTTCAACACGGAAGGTGTTGTTGCTCTGCCACTTATCTTGTGTGACTGAACAAACTGCCACCCTCCTCCCCTGGCCCATCATTTACTCATTTGTAAAATAAGCAGGTGAGATTCAATGGACTCTGATGCCCCTTCCAGCTCTAAGTCCATGATCTTACAATTTGTCCTGGCAAAGGGCTTCCAGAATTGCTTCTGCTCTGTCTCTCATTTTCCAAAACCCAGAAAGAAAACAGGAGGCATTTCAGCAGAGGCACTGAGCTTTCCAACATCTCCAAGTGGAAGGAAGGCAATGGGATGGCAAGAGTTCAGTCTGAAAGAACCATGGTCTAGAAGAACCAGGATGTTGTCTCTTCCCCCACCCCCTTTTCCCTCACCCTTTGAACCCAGGACAGTTCCCTGACAAGTATCCGGACGACCTGGCTGAACAACAGCTGATTCAACATGAAAGAAAGAATCAGTCATCCCTCCCTTGTACATCCTAGTTAAGACAGGCAGGGCACAGGGCATGGGAGAATTCAGCCCCTGGCATCTCCCAACCACCACAGAATTGCCTTCAATTCCTCATTCAACTTCTGCCCAAAGGCACGTGTCTTCTGCAGCTGTGAGAGGAGGTAGTAGCTTCCAGTTGGCTTCCCTTGGGAACCATGCTGAGCGGAGGCTTGCTACTTCCTCCCCGGCACTGCACACCTGCCACAGAAACCCTCCTCAGTGGAGGGGGTAAAACAAGGGAGAACGTGCTAAGCTAAGAGGAGGCAACATTTCTCTTTATGAGCCCATGCCCAGTGTCCCACAGTGACATAATGCACGTGCTCTCTCTCAAATGGAAGTTGACATTTTCCATCTGGATACAGAACCTTTTTTAAAAAATTAATAACAGTTTCAGCTAATAGCTTCAGTTCCAATGGACTGATTTGAAATACACTCCCCCAATTCTCTTAATAAATGCACCATTGCATTGTGGGCCATGACCACAGGGTGTGGTTGCCCAACCCCTAACCAACCATCTTTCCTTCCAGGGCAAACTACTTATCCTCAAACCAACTTTGTAATTCATGATATGAAAGTCATACAAGGAATAATTAATGAAGGGAGAGGGGAAAGTTAGTTGCTTAGTGGCTTCTGCAATACTGAAGGAGTGTATTCAAAGCCTCAATTGCCTCTCCCTAGTTACAGCTCTGATGGCTGGAGATAAGACTGGCTACAGGCTTAGCTAAGAAATTTCCATAATTTATGCAGCCAGGGCGCAAGGAAAGTCTTCAGACAAGTTCTAGTTTAGGGGGTCAGGAACGTTAAAATAGTGGGGCAAATGATTCAGACACAGAAGAGGAAAGATATCTTAGAGTTGGGGGACTAAACCCTTCATGTATTTGAAGGGTTATCCCAGCAATATTCTATTCCAATAAATGCCTTGGTTTTGAGCTAAAGGTGTCCTCTGGCTCAGCAGTGAAAGTGAACCCACTGGAGTTTACTTAATCCCAAAGCACTTAACCCTTTAATTAATGCCCTATGGGCAATTCTCTAAATTCACAACTTTAAAATCCCTTCCTTTTGGGATACAAGAGATCACAGTGGCATGTCGGTGTGTGAGCTATGACTTAGGATGTAAGACCCAGAAGGGTACTTTCAACCTGGAGTAGTAGTTCCCCTGGGGACTCAACCCTTGTTTTTTTGTTTTTTAGTGAGGCAATTGGGGTTAAGTGACTTGCCCAGGGTCACACAGCTAGTAAGTGTTAAGTGTCTGAGGCCGGATTTGAACTCAGGCCCTCCTGACTCCAGGGCCGGTGCTCTATCCACTGCGCCACCTAGCTGCCCTTATGGGGGACTCAACCCTTGAATATTATTTTGGGGGAAGTTTCAGAGGCGGCCTTCTCTTGTCCAACAAACATTTCTTTCCAATTGGCCCTCTTCTAGCAGGAACATCACACCCGTTTTCATCTCAGTTGCCCTCCTTAGGAACATTAATAATATCTGGAGATAACCTTTCCCTCAAGGATTACCTGGGCTGCTTCCCTCTGCCCTTCTAACTCCTCTCCCTGCCTTGCCTGTACCTCAAGCACCACCACTTCCTGGCATCCTTACCCCTGCATCCTAGACCAGAACCCTATGAAGTCCCTGCTAGCTCTGGTTTCATGAGTATCTTTCTAGTAACCCGGGGCAGCTTCCAGGAAAAGGCAGAGAGTGGACAGCATGCGTGTGAACGGGATGGAGTACCTGCATCTTTCTCCCGCATCTGGACAGGCCATGATCATCTCTTGTAATTTGTGATTAATAATAGAGGGCTCTCCCCAGCACCGTCTGCGCGGGCAGGTTAATGCAATATTTCGTGTTTTGCCAGCCAGCTGCCATTCTGCCACCCCAACAGTAACTAATATCTTTGCATAAGGAGACAGTCTACAAGTAAATCAATTAATTCCTATTTGGCTGGTAGACAGCTGCTGTCCTGCTGCAGCATAATTAGATGTACTCCTCATTTACCAGGTGGTCTGAAGTGAAAGGATTAATTGACCAGAGTCGGCCAGGCTGCTTTTTTTTTTTTTTTGACACATACCTTACTTCCTTCTAAAGGTTGACATGTGAGGCTGGTACTTGTCATTGTTCACATACCACATGTGGGAGAATTGGATCCTTCCCCCCACCCCCACCCCCGTTAATTCTTATTCATAAGGGAGTACTTGCCATATGAGGGTCAGATAGAAGACCAGTTTTGGAGACAAGAAGACCTGGATTCAAATCTGGCCTCTGACATGTACTGACTGTGGGACATTAGGCAAAGTATTTGACCTCTCATTGTTCCTCTAGGCATTGTTCTAAGCCTTTAAATTGCTGAGAGATTGATTCTCTTGAGTAGGCAAACTAGGCTATCTTTTGCCTCGATTCTTACCTACCTTAAATCACTGAGTAGGTGTTGCTTCAGACAAACTGAGACCTGAGAAAACCTTAGCTTAAGAGGCCATGGTCTCGGGGCAGCTAGGTGGCAGAGTGGATAGAGCACCAGCCCTGGAGTCAGGAGTACCTGAGTTCAAATTCGGCCTCAGACACTTAACACTTACTAGCTGAGTGACCCTGGGCAAGTCACTTAACTCCAATTGCCTCACTAAAAACAAACAAACAAAAAGGCCATGGTCTCCTCCCACTGAACCCAGGACCATGGTCAGTGGTCCTGACCTATGTCTTGCTAATGGACTCTAATGACTCTGGAGAAGAGGGTGAGGCTGATGACTTTGCACAGCCCTGCCTCACTTAAATCCAATTCATGTGCAAGGCAAGACATCATGTTCCTGATGTCATCCGTTCTATTCGGGAGTGAAGGATGAACAACAACAACAAACAAGTTGCAGATGAGTTGCTAATTTGTACTAGTGGATGGAGTTCCTGGGAATTCCTTACAGGAATGAAATCACCAAAATTTTAAAACATGTTCCTTTTGGGATACAAGAGGGATCATAGTTTATAGTGGGAAGGAACCTCAGAGGTCTTTTAGTATACCATCCCAAGCAACCTGACTTGGGGAAGCCCCACCATGACGTCCTCGACTAGGAATCTTTCAGCCTCTAAGTGAAGATCCTCAATAACAGACAGGTTCCAGACAAGATGATCATAAAGAGCTACCCCCTTATATTGCTATCTCACTAAGCAGCCCTGATTATTGGGAATTTTTACTTGTATTGAGCCTATGTCACTGTCACTTCCACCCACTGAAGTCAAGAAGAACTGTTCTAATTCACTTGCCAGATATCTCTCCCACCCCATCCCCCAAATAAGTCCTCCATCCTCTAGATTAACTCACTCAGCTCTATCAATGGGCCCTTAAATGACATGACTTCCAGTCCCAGAAACACATTCCTCCAGCTACCATCTAGCGTAAAATCATAGTTCTTAAAATATGATCTTTTTAAATAAGAGAGGGCTCTCTGGGAGAGAGAGGAGGAAGGAGAAGGAAACATTTGGAATTGGATATAATAAATATTAGATAGAAAAATGCATTTTTAAAATGTGGTGTCCTTGACTTGATTTGTCCAATCCAGTAAGTGTTTATCAAGCATTTGCTATATATCAGTCACAGTATTAGATGCTGGAGATATAAAAACTAAAGAGGAAATGGAAGTGGCTGACTTTCTATTGGGGGATACTGCTCAGTAATCTGGGATTACACAGATAAGGGGATCAGGGAAGGCTTCTTGTAGGAGGTGGCATAAGATCGGAGCCTTGAGGGAAGCTGGACATGGCAAGGGATGGTGGGGGGGCAGCACATTCAGTCCAGGAATGACCTGTGCAAGAACACAGAGTGGGTAAAGATGTAGAGCCAAGTATGGCAAGCAGCAAAGAAGCTTGTGAAGGGAAGAAATAATTAGTAGACCCATCCAATTACAGAAACATCAGCTCTACAGCAGGAAGGGACCTTGGAGGTCATCTAATCCAAGCCCATCACTTTACAGCTGAGGAAATTGAAGCTCAGCAAGATTAGATGACTTGCTGAAAGTTACACAGGTAGCAAGCATCAGAGGTAGATTGAATCTAGGTTCCCTGACTCCAGAGCCAGTATGCCACAAGCATTGCTATTATCCCAAGTCATTAGACTGTAAGATCCTTAAGGGCAGGAATCATCTTTGGCCTCATTTTGTGTCCCAATTGCTTAGCACAGTGCCTGACACATAGTAGGCACTTAATAAATGTTGATTAATTCATTAATTGATATTGATTTTGCACCTATAAACCCCCAATGAGGAAAATGGATTTCTAAAATATGACATTGAATTCATTTTTAATGGGCTATATCAAGATGAGAATGATGACCCATCAGTAAAAACATGCACTGAGACATTTTCCCAGTAGTGGAGATGAGTTCATGCTGAGCCTTCCCCACTCTCTCCAATGGAATTCTTATGACTAATGACATTCACTTCTGGGAAAACTGGATGGGGCCAAAAGATGGCTGAATTCTCTTCTACTACATCAGAACCCTGGGACCTTAGGTTAGTTCTCCTCTTCTTGGATTGGTATCAATGGGCTGGGGCAGAAGGCAGAAAGGGACCTCTATGTTTTCTCTGGACCAGAGCAACGATCAAATGCTGTGTGCTAGAAAGCAAATGCAACAGCATGTAAAAGTGGGGAACCAGGGATTGAATCCCAGCTCAGCTACTTACTAATTGACTATGTTATCATCAGGTCACAGACAAAAGGCTGGCAGGGACAAGAGATTAGGAAGGTCCCCCTCTGCCCCATTTGATAGAATTGAGGATTTGAAACCCAGGTCCTCTGATGCCCAATTCAGCACTGAACTTCTCTGGACTTCAGTCTCCTTCTAATTCTAAAGATATGATCCTGTCATCTCCAAGGACCTCAGTTTCCACATCTGTAAAAAGAGAGGGTTGGACCAGATGGTCTAAATCTAGATTCCTATAGTCCTATAAACTATCCCCTAAAGCGAGAATCACAGGGGACCAGGGAGGAGGAAGGACCATTTTCTGCTAGTCTAGCACATGGGGTAATTATATCTGATTAATTGCTAGCAACTCAGTTCTGCCTTTCCAGCTGAGTCTGGTCAGAGGCAGGACTGCCCACAGATACACTCAGCCCTCAACTATGCAGTCAGCAACTACTGAACTGTCAGTGACTTGTCGTCAGTGGATCCGATCAGCAATTAGGTTTTATATTTAGACTTGGGAGACGGCACAGAGTGGGGAAAATGACAAGACGCCCAGCGGTGGTATTTTTTCCTAAGATTACCCGGTACAAATATCATTTTCACCAACTTTCTCCGCCCCCCCCCCCCAAACAGTAGGGGCCTGAGCTAAAATAAGAACATCTAGGATATAAAAGAAGATTGTAACACATTTCCCGGAGGGGCTTCTGGCCCTTGTTCATCCATTGACATGGAATTTTCTCCTGAAATACAGCTTCACTCTTGTCTCACCCCTTTACATTCCAGACTTCCAAGTCAACATTGGTTCCCTTCAGATTAAAGACTTTTTTCTCTTTTTTGCCACAGAATTGTAGGTTTAGAACTACATGGGATCTTTGACCTTTCACTTTCCAAGTGAGGAAATTGGGGTCTACAGAGAGTGAAAGTGACCTACCCAAGGTCATATGAATAAGTGGTCAGATTTGAACCCAGGCCAGTTCTGAAGGTAAATGCAAAAGAGAGGATCAAAAGAAAATTTCATCGCCAGGAACAAAATGATTTCCATGCATCGGGGGAGTTTAGTGCTTATGATCGTGCGATTCCTGGTTGGCTGTCCATTTTTACAGCATGGGTGGCTTGGCTGGCAGGGAAAGACAGCTGACGGAATATGACTGAGCCACCTTGGGTGTTAACTTTTAAAGGTCTCGTCATATGGAGCTGAAGCCCAGAAGGAGAAACGGGTTCCCTCTCTTCTTTCAGTTCCACCCCCAGCAGCCCAGATTAACTTAACCATGATTTCTCCAGAAAAGAGCAGCTTGCCAGGCTTGTGCAGGAGTGGGACAGAACCGTGGCCTGAGAAGGAAACAAAAGCAAGGTGGTGGTGGGATGGGGCGGCGGGGCGGTGAGTCTGGTCGGAATCCTCCCAAAGAAGCAGAGTGATATTCATATGATATTTCCCTGATGAAGGGACTATGATGGTTGTTGTTGTCTTCAAGTATTTTCAGTCATGTCTGACTTCATGACACCATTTGGGGTTTTCTTGGCAGAGATACTGGAAGGGTTTGCCATTTCTTTCTCCAGCTCATTTTACAAATGAGGAAACTGAGGCCAACAGGGTGAAGTGATTTGCCCAGGGTCACACAGCTAGTAAGCATCAGAGGCCTGATTTGAATTCAGGAACATGAGTCTTCCTGATTCCAAGCCCAGTGTTCTCTATCTATTGCACCACCTAGCTGCCCCTATGATGAGTGTGCTCTTAGCTCAAGACGCTCTCAGAAAACCAAGATACCCTTCAGTTTCCTCACCTGCAGAATGAAGCACTTGGACCAGATGACCCATAAGTTTCCTTCCAACTGGTAACCTATGATCCTACGACTTCCCTGGCCTTCAGTTTCCTCATCTATATAATGAAGGAGTCATTTTCAATGGCCTCTAATATCCCTTCCAGCTCTAAGTCTATGCATAGACTATACCAAAACGTCTTGGGAAGTTCTGAGAAAAGGAGAGTATACAAGGAAGTCTAGATGAGCAAGTGGAAGGGAAAAGAGAGTTCCTCAAAGGGAACTACTCCATGTAGATGCCTTGGTAGATGGCTAGTACCCAGTGGTACCTGAGTCCATCTTTGAGCAATAAGCACATTCCTAAGTAGCCACACAGGAGAGGAGGGTGGGTCTTATTAACACCAAAAAAAGGAGTGAGAACATCAACAGTTACTAACTGATCTGCCTATTTTTCCGTATTCTTTTTATGCAAATAGTAGACAGAGCACTGAGGGCATTGTTGATTTGAGTATTAGCAGGGAACAAAGAAGACTCCACAAGCCATAGTCCATGGTAGAAAAGAAGAATAAAATAAAATTACTTCCTCCTCACCAATTTTTTAAAGGAAAGAGGGGGAGGGAGCGATCAGACTTATTTCTTTATTAGCATTTTTCATCATATTCTGAACACCTGACCCCAGTCATGAAATCGCTAGGCCATGTGTTCCCCAGTCAGAAAAAATGGGAGCAGATCAATAGTTTTATCTGGAAGAATGAAATGACCTGAGAACAGAAGATATCAACGGATGCACAGAAATGGTTAACATCTGCGAATCATCCAATGCTTCCCTTGTCACCACCGACAAACAAAACTGGTCCTGTTAAGTTCTGATGCACCCAACTGGTATCCAAATGGAAAGCTGAATAATGGGGCCTGACTGTCATTCTCCATCAGACTTCATGCACCAAGCTGGGCCTGAAGAAAAACTTCCCTGTTTTGCTATGTCAGACTTGGAGGATTATATGTATTTATCTCCCCAAATGGAATGGAAACTCCTTCAGAGTAGGATATACTGACTGTTGATTGATTGAATTAAGGGGAGAATTGGTTCATTGTGGAAAGACAGATCAGATATCTCAGTCTTCGAAGTGTGTTTTCAAATATCTGGCTAATTTCAGGAAGGGGAAAATCAAAGGAGACCACCTAAACCCCAGAGGGAATAGTGGGAAAGAGTTAGATGCTGAGTCTGGTGTGTTTGAACTCCGGAGTCAAAGTTCAAACCCTGCCTATGAGACTATGGGTAAATCATTTCTTTAAGACTCAGTTTCCTCACCTGTAAAACAGAGACAGCAATGGCTTTTGGCACCTGTTGCCCAATTGTGAGGATCAAATAAGATTATGTATATCAAGTTCTTTGTAAACTTTATATAAATGTCAGCTATTTCTTTTCTAATTTGAAATGGATTTTCAAGCATTTGTTTCATTTGATAAAGGGGAAAAAAATCAAACTAGACAGCTTAAACCCCAAAGTAAATGGTGCAAGGTAGAGCAGGGAAAGAAAAGGTCCTAAATTACCTACTTTATTCAGATATCTGTACTAAAACAAGAAAACTGCTTAGTGCTGTGGAGACCCGGTCCCAGCAAAACATATATAATAAGGGGGCAGCTAGGTGGCGCAGTGGACAGAGCACCGGCCCTGGAGTCAGGAGTACTTGAGTTCAAATCCAGCCTCAGACACTTAACACTTACTAGCTGTGTGACCCTGGGCAAGTCACTTAACCCCAACTGCCTCACTAAAAAACAAACAAACAAACATATATAATAGAAAGGAGTACCAGAGGAAGCAAGAGAGAGAAGTGATTATTGAAGTCCTGTATCTATCCCCCACACACACACACACACGCCCTGCCCACTACAGGTTTGGCACAATAGAGAGGGTTCTGGGATTAAGTAGCTATGATGCCTAGGTGTCCTTCATTTCTAGATGACCTTTGACAGGGAAAAGTCAGATATCAAGGGGCTTTGGGGTTGGCAATAACTAAGTGGCTAAGCTTTAGACTTTCCTTCATCACTTTCAAAGGTTTTATTTTTGTTTTCTGTTTGGTGATGGCCCATCTAGTATTAATAAATACTCTAGCAAAGTGAAAACGAATGGGAAAGACAGAATCCAAACTGCCCACAAGATATGGCTGGGCATCTTTAGGGTTAATCATCATGGCTCTAGGGCCCCCTAATATTGTTCTCACTCCCTCTACTTAGGGGCACAGAGGGGGCTGGGATTTATTCATCACAAAGAGTAACTCTTTTCATAGTCAACAGGCACTGGAAACGTTTACTGCCTTGTTAAAGCTACATTGAGGCAGATTTATTAGGATAGTCACTTAACAAAAAGCCCCAACACGCAAATAATTGAGCATTGCCAAATGTGCTGAGTGAGGTATAATTCAATGGGTACTTGTTAGATTTTAGAATCAGATGGAGAACTTGCCCACATGAAATTCTTCCTCCAGCCCTCTGATGGAAGTAATGTTCCCCCAAAGCCTCAGCGAAGCAAGTCCAAGTGATGGAACCACTCTATGAAACCCCCAAATTCCTGTTACTATATTTTCCCAGCAGTCTTGGAACCAGTCTATGCAACCCCCAAATTCCCACTGCTATGTTTTCCCAGTGGCCCTTGGAATGGCAACTGTCGATTTGACCTGACTTGTCCAATCCCGGCCTCATCTGACACATAAGTAGAACTCCAAACCTAGATAAGCCACCAAGTTCTCAGACATTTCCTTTTTCAGTTCTGGCCACAAAGATCCATTCTATACAGCAGAATGCTAGTAAAATGAGACCCAACAAGGAAGAGAATTTCTGCTTGGCAGAAGCAAATTTGGAATCCAAACAGGAAGCCACCTTTAAATCCTTCAGCAAGAAGTATCTAATCTGGAGGCACAAAGACTAGACTGTGGATGTCTTATCAAAGGACTTACCTGAGTTGGGTTGTAGAGTTCCTGAAGCGGGCTCCGGGAGCCCTTCCGACAACAGATGTCCATTCCAAAGGGATTCCTTCGCATGACTGAGAAAAGAGAGAAGATGGGACTCATTAGCAGTGAAGAGCACAAAATAGATTATTTTGTTAAAAGAGAAAAGGAAAACAAAAAGAGAATTAGGCAATGAGAGCAAGAGAGAGGGAGGGGGGGAAGGGGGACAGGAGGGAAGAAAGATATAATGGCTACCACCCAGACTTTCACTCTCAGAGTTCCAGCTGTTTGGTTCCTCAAGGCCACAGAAACTGCCAGTCTTTCCCCCTATTAATTAATGACTAATATAATTAGTGACCTAGGACATGCTAGGATGGCATCATCAAAGGGCAGGTGACAGCATCAAATTCCAAAGTTACTCTACTGCTTGACTTTTGCTTCATTTTTTGTTAAACCACCATATTGGACAAAAAGGACCCAGGGATAGCAAATATATGGGCATGGTGCTCTCTTGCCCAATAAACTCCAGTGACTTCCTAGTACAAAATCAAATACACACTACACTGTCATTTAAAGCTCTTCACAGTCTGTCTCCAACTTATCTTTCCAGGCTTTCTATACATTAGACCTCCTCAACATCTTATTTGCTTGTAATTCTGTCACCAGGGATTGGCACAGAATAAGCATTTATTAATAAATTCTTTTTCATTCCTTAATTCACTTGGCAGCTAGAATGTCAAGCCCGGAGTCTAGAAGACCTGAGTTCAAATCCAACCGTAGGCACTAACTGTGTGACCCTAGGTAAGTCACTTAACCCTGTTTGCCTCCATTTCCTCATCTGTAAAATGGGGATAAGAATAGTACCTATAATACCACCACTACCCCATGGTTGTTGTGAGGATACGAGGAGATAATATTTATAAAGCACTTTAATACAGTGCTTGGCACATAGCCAGTGCAATAGAAATGTTATCTATCATGATGGTGACAATGATGTGTTACTTTATGGTCAAGTGAAGTTGCTCTTTCGGCTATTCCTTATACTCAACACTCCATCTTCGTACTGCCTAGAACTTCCTCTCTCTGTCCTCCACCTCCAAAGCTGAGCTCAAGCA
The DNA here is from genome assembly GCF_019393635.1 of Dromiciops gliroides. Taxonomy (NCBI): domain Eukaryota; kingdom Metazoa; phylum Chordata; class Mammalia; order Microbiotheria; family Microbiotheriidae; genus Dromiciops; species Dromiciops gliroides. The sequence continues at coordinate 281,448,857 of NC_057865.1, read as the reverse complement.
CTACAATTTCCATGAAACCTTTCCCCTTCCTAGCTGCTAATGCCTCATCCCCACCTCATATATATATTTTTATATACTTATTATTATTTTATACCCCCATTACCTCATATATATTTTATATACTTATTATGCACACATTGTCTCCTGCTAGTAAACAGTGAGTTTCTTGAGGGGACTTGGGACTTATATTTTTGTCCCTGCATCCCCAGTGACTGACACATGTGCTTAACAAACGTATGTTGACTGACTGATGGGTAGAGATAACATTCGTGGTAGATACAGCCAAGAAAAATTTCTATTCTTGGCAAGAAGTGCACCATAAAGGAGATTCTACAAGCAATTGGGGATTAGGGTGGGGGGCTGGAATACAAATTCTACTGATGACAAAGAAGGCATCTGGCCTAGTCTCACCTCTCTAGTCACAAACTTGCTTTATGACATAGAGTATGGCACGTTACCTCTCCTGAGCTCATTTTATCAACTGGGAAATAGGACAATAACATCTGTATTGCCTTTCTTGCTGTACTATTTGAGATCATAGATTCAAAGCTATAAATGAGCCCAAGCCTCATTTTGCAGAAGAGGAAAGTGAGATGCAAAAAGGTGAAACAATTTGCCCAAAGCCATACCAGGAATGGAGTCAGGATTTGAATTCTGGACCTCTGTCACTTAATCCTCTGTTTTTCCCTCTGTGCCACACTATTTCCTAGTCCATAAAGGAACACATTGTTAAAAATAGAAGGGTCCTTAAAAGCCATTGAGTCCAATCCCTTCATCTTACAGATGAAACAGAGGCACCAGGTGGTTTAAGTGTCTCACACAGGGTCACACAGTCAATGTCTGAAACAAGATTTGAACCTAGATCTTTTTCATTCCAAGCTCACTATCCAACACTACTCAATGAATGCTTACTGAATGCAACCAAATAAGACAGAGAAGTTATGGTCACTGTTGGCAGAATGGGGTGCCCACATGGATGAGTAATTCCACATTGGCATTTGTTTAGGACTTGGCGGTTGATAAAGCACTCCCTACAAAAGCTCTCCCAAGAGTTTGCCTTGTCGGTAAAAAATATATTCTCCACATATCAACCAGCCCTATGAGCTTCTCTAATTTATAATTGAAAAATAAGAGCAGGGAAGGGTAGAGAAGGAAAGCTTTAACCAAACATAGTATATAAAAGTCATTAGGTTTTGAACAGCCAGGATTCAAAACACTAGTTCTTTGTTCCTCAACAGTCACCCTGGAAAAGAATAATTCCACTGTTACTTTCCTTTAAATTTATTGCTTTGCTTTTTCATTTCCATGAAAAATGAGGTAAGCACCCCCCGTTTCTAGGATGGGACACAAGGATGCAATGGTTGTTCTTTGGAGAAATACCAGACATGGAAGCTCATGCCTGGAGTCCTAGCTGGGGGGAAAGCTGATGTTGGTGGAGCTGGAGCTCCAGAGTTCTGAGATGCGGGGTTTAACCCAATTCGGTATGGGCACTAAGTTTGATATTAGCGTAGTGAGCCCCTGGGAATGGGGGCCCACCAGGTTGCCTATGGAGAAGCAAACTAGCCTAGGTTGGAAAAAGAGAATGTCAATGGGAGTAGAGTTTGACCCATGCATGAGCAGCCCTTCCCTGCACTTCCAGACTGGAACAGATGGAAGGGAGGGAAGGTGGGAGGGGAGAAAAGAAGAGAGAGGAAAAGGGAGAAAGGAAGGTGGGAGGGAGGAGAGGAAGGAAGGAGATAAGGAAGGAAGGAAGGAAGGAAGGAAGGAAGGAAGGAAGGAAGGAAGGAAGGAAGGAAGGAAGGAAGGAAGGAAGGAAGGAAGGAAGGAAGGAAGGAAGGAAGGAAGGAAGGAAGGAAGGAAGGAAGGAAGGAAGGAAGGAAGAGAAAGGAGGAAAGGGAGGGAGGGAAACACTGGCCCTTTCTTCTTTGTGCACAGCACACTCCATTCCCTCTCATTGCACCTTTGCACTGTCCATACACCATGCCTGGAATGAGGAGTCATCTCTACCTTTTTAGAATCTTTTTCTTTCTTCAAGACACAACTCAAAGACCTACCTTCTACAGGCTTTCCTTATCCCCCTCCCCAGCTGCTAGTGTTCTCTCTTCCTGATTACCTTTTATTTATCTGTATTTATTATTTTAATATTTATTCCATATCAACTGATATAGGTACATACTTATCATCTTACCCATTAGAATACAAGCTCCATGAGAAAAGGGATGGTGTCATTTTTTGTATTTGTATCCCTAGCACCTGACACACAGTAGGTGCTTAATAAATGCTTGTGGAATGAACAAAATAGCAGGTACCATGAAATGGAAGATTATACTCATGTCATGTGAAGTTTCACCCACCAAACACCAGTGGATTCCATTCCCCCAAAGATGTCAGCACCCAAGGAGATGAACAGCTACTATGAAAACTCATCCACGGAATCTGTTAAATCAGATTTTACAAGCAGGAATGCTATTTAATCGGTTTATTTTCCTAATAAAAAAGGATTTAAAAGCCTTTGCCTGTGGGAGGTCTATGCTGGGAGCCTTCCACCTATGGTCTTCCTCTTTCTGCACTCACTTTGGTTTGACAGTCTCCCCATTCAGTTTCTTCTCTCTGGGGATACTGTCCCTCTTCAACTCTGTCTTGGAATCCCAGGCTTCCTTCCAGACTCAGCCCAAGCATTACTTTCTGCAGAAGGCCATTCCCAGCCCCCTTAGCTGCTGGTGCCTGCCCCTCTAAGGCTACCTTCCATCTGCTCTGTATGCATCTTGTACATACTTCTTGTCTCCCTTAACAGAATGTAAGCTTCTTGAGGGCAGGGACTGGTTTTTGCTTTCTTACTTAATCTCCTCAATGCCTAGCACAGTGACTGGCACAAAAGAAGTCCTTAAAAAAGTTTGAAGACTTATTGATCCGATCTTCATTTCTAGCATTCCAGATACAGAAAACCAAGCACTGAGTAGATCAGAAACCAGCAACCTATGACAATTCCCTAAGGGATCGTAAGCTCTTTGAGGGCAGGGACTCTTGGTTTTTGTCTCAGTATCTCCTGCATCTAACACAAGGTCTGGTTTTTTGTTGTTTTTTAAAGCTAGAGCTGTGGTTTCACTGATAAAGGGAATTCCCAGTAAGTAAACTCCATTTACCAATGCCAATCTCTAGGTCCTACTCTGCAACTTATAGTCAGTTAGTCTTAGCTGTCTGGGGCACAGAGAGCAGGATCGCACAGCTAATAAATATCAGAGAAAGAATTTGTAATCCAAATCTTCTGACTCCAAAACCAGAGCTCTTTACCTATCCCACACTGCCTCACAATCTGTCCTTGGTCGCATTTATTTTGTTTTGTTTTGTTTTTGTGGGGCAATGAGGGTTAAATGACTTACCCAGGGTCACACAACTAGTAAGTGTCAAGTCCTGAGGCTGGATTTGAACTCAGGTCCTCCTGAATCCAGGGCCAGTGCTTTATCCACTGCACTACCTAGATGCTCCCCTTGGTCACATTTAAAAGGTATTAGGGCTGGGATTCAAACCCAGGACTCCTGATTCTATATTCAACCCTAGGTGTCTGTGATATTCAACACTTTCCATTGTGTAGCTAGGATTCTAGCTATACTATCTAAAAAATCTAATGAGTGGTCACCAATAAATTAGAAGCTTTAGCAAGAGTTTAGACTTTTAAAATATTTATTAAGGAGCATAAGAATTTGGTGAAGAGAGAAAGAGGCCTGGATTCAGCTATCTCAGGGAGCCAGCGTCTCCTGCTCCTCTCCCCCTGAGGTCCTCACAAAAGAGAGGGAGAGAGTGAACCTCGCCCCTTCTTCATCCCATTAACCTCCAGTGAAACTGGGAACATTCCATCCACATGCAAACACAACTCCAAGCTAATTGGCTGGTAGCTTTGATAGACAGTACCCACGAGCAAATGTCACTTCCTGACGCCAAGGAACTGACCTTCCAAGCCACGTGGCTTGCCCTCAGATGCCTTCTCCTCATGGCGGAGCTTTCCTACAGTAACTCTCCAGTAGGTGGCATCACTCCAATTGTCACAACTGTGAACCAGAAGTCAATCTGACCATCCTTGAATGTTAGTTCAAGCTACTGCCCTACTGTTCTGAACTTCTGAAGGACAGTGAAACACCCTCTCAGCCTCATTTCCACTCTTTGGACTTCATCTTTATATCTCACCAGTCTTCTCACTCTGGTGCTTCTCACTCTGCCCTTCCAGCTCTCTTTCACCATGCATGAGTTTCTTCTTTGGCCTCCATTTTGAGGCTGGCTATTCTTCAGTTACTGGTAATTTCTCCCTCCATCCTTTATCAGTTACTTTTTATGTGTGGTCTTCCCCTATTAGAATGTAAGTTCCTTGAGGGCAGGCATTCTTTTCTCTTTCTCTATGAGTATCTCCACACTCAGCATGATGACTAAAGGCTTACTAAATGCTTATTACCTAGATACCTCCACCCTCTTTCCTCTCACCCACTTAACAAATTTGTCATTCTTTCTACAGCTGATGGCTATGTCATAGGAAATAAGGCAGACCCTAGAGGGGCTGTTCCTATAACCTAATCAAGGAATCACAGAATGTCACAGCTGGAAAGATCTTTGGATACAGTGTCAAACTCTCCATCAATAAAAAGTCCAAGGTCACTGCCAAAAGGCACCCCCCTCCCCAAGATACACTAGAGATATCTATCAGTGTTCTTTCCACTGCCTTCTAACACCCCTCTGGGTCATTCAGGTTTATTGCTTTTCTCCCTTCTAAACTCCCATCAATAAACTTGAAACATATCGATTTGCATCCCATCCCTCTGGCCCAGCAACAGCATCCTGGCATCAGGCAGACAACAAAAGGACAGTTAGTTAGGCTCCGAATACTGCTTTCGTGAGCCCTCTTGAGTACACCTATCACTACAAAGAATCCTTCGCACTCCAATTCTCTTAATGGACCATTTCACAAGAGCACAGAGGAAGAAAGCCCTTGGGAATCTGGAGAGTCATCTTAAGAACTGAGTAATCCCTGGCCCCTCTCTACACGCACAAAGTTCAGTGATTAGTGCTAGCTAGAGCTGGGACCTGAGCCCAAGTCTTCTGACTCCCAGGTTAGTCCTCTTTCCATTGTACATGCAGCCTCTGGATCCGATTAACCCCCTCTTCCACCACCACCAATAGCTCCCCTTCCTCCCAGATCCTGCAATACCCAAGAGAAAAGCAGGGCCAGTCCAGCAAAAAGAGCTGTGGCTCCCAAGTCCAAGAACCTGGGTTCAAAACCCAATTCCTACCTATACAACCTGTGTGACTTTGGGGAAATCATTGAGCTATTCTGGGTGTTTCCTCATCTCTAAAATGAAAAGGTTGAACTAGATTGTCTCCATGGTACCTTCTAGCTCTCAATCAGGAGTTCTTAACCTAGGGTCTGAGGTTTTAGGATGTTTGTTAGCATTTGAGAACAATCTGCCAATATCATTGGCTCCCTTAGTAATTCTATGTATTTTATTCTGAATGGAGGTGGGAAGACCGCCTGGGCTTCCGCAGACTGACAAAGAGATTCATGACACAAAGAAGGTTAAGAACTGTTGGTCCAGGGGCAGCTAGGTGGCGCAGTGGGTAAAGGACCAGCCCTGGATTCAGGAGGACCTGAGTTCAAATCCGGCCTCAGACACTTGACACTTACTAGCTGTGTGACCCTGGGCAAGTCACTTAACCCCAATTGCCCCGCAAAACAAACAAAAACAAAAACAAAAACAAAAACACCCAAGGAACTGTTGATCCAGATCTAGGATCAGATTCTTGTACAGGTCACTTAAGCTTCAGCTGCCTCAATTTCCTCACCTATAAAATAAGGGGGTTGAACTAGATGCCTTTTGAGGTCACCTCCAGCTCTAGATTTATGATAATATAATTGAGGCTTGGTACATAGTAGGTGCTTAATAAGTGTTTATTGATTGATCTATAAAATGAGGGGGTTGGAGTCAATGACCTCTGAGGCCCCTTCCAGCTCTAGCCCTGTGCATCTGTCTCATGTTCTTCGGTATGAATCCCCCCCAAAGCTTGGCAAAACAACAGCACTGAATTCTACCACAGCTGCTGGCTTTTAACTGATGTTAAAATACCCTGATCTGCTGAGAGCCTGCAGATAATTACTCCCAATTCCAGACCTAGAAGGAGGAAAAGTGGCAATTTTCAGTGGCAGGGATGATTTGACCCAACACAGAGATGGAGGGTGGTGATGTCCTGTCTCCCTATGTGCTAGCCTCTCTACATAAAGTCCTCTGGCAGAGGGAGGGAGAAGGTTGGCCAAAGCCTGTTGGGTTACATGAAGGGCAAATGATAGACAGTTTCTCAGAGATGGCAATAATCCTATGAGGGGAAAGATATCTTTGACCTCCCAGGGCCATCTCCAATCCCTCCTCCCACTCTCAGTGCCACCTCCTCCACGAAGCCTTCCCTGATCTGCCTTATCCTTGCCCCTCCCCCAGCCTTCTGTACCTCATCTAGGTAACAAACACATTCTAGTTCAAGTATCTCCCCTGTTGGAGAACGATTTTCTCAAAGGCAGAGGCTATGAATTACCGTGGAGCCTAGCAATGGGGTCCTGTACATGGTTTGATTAAATTGAGTCAGAGAGAATGCCTCAGAGTACTGGAGTTCTGGGTTCAAATCTTACCTCTCACCCTTACTGGCTATGTGAGCCTAGACAAATAATTTGCCCTCTTAGTGCCTCACTTCCCTCATCTGCAACGTGGAGATAATAATTTTTGTAGCCTCCAATCACAGGATGGTCATGAGGTTCTCAAGTAAGATGTGTGCAAAATACCAAATGGTCAAGTATTATATGTCAGTTCTCATTACTCTAGAGAGGATTTCAGGCTTCTATTGTCCCCCATGTGATGACTTTAAAAAAACCTTGGGCAGGTGGTAGGCAAACTCTCTTATATATCACAACTGGAGCTATGAATTGGTTCAGCCATTCTGGAAATCAACTTGGAAATATGCTAAAATATCAGTAACATTAGATCCAAAGATCTCATTGCTGGGTATGACCCCAGCAGGTCACTGACAGAAGGAAAGGCTCTATATACACCAACATATTTCCAGCAGCATTTTTTGTGGTAGCAAAGAACTGGAAATAAAGCTGATGGGGGAGGGAGGAGTGGTTGACACTTGAACCTCACTGTCATCTGAAAAGATCCAAAGAGAGAAGAGTGCATGCGTGTGCATGCACACACAGAGAATTGGGTAAAGAAATACATATCACTCAACAGAGAAACAGGAGGGAAAGAGGAGAAAGGAGGACAACAGTGAGGGTAGATTTTGGGAGAGATCAGTTCTAAGCAAAACCAACTCTAAGGAAAAACAAAAATATCGATAGTTCTGTTTGCAGTGAAAAACGACTGGAAAGAGAGGGAGTGCCCTTCATTTGGGGAATGGCTGAACAAACTAGTATATAAATATGATGGAATACAACTGTTCTATAAGAAGTTGTTTCAGAGAAACCTAGAAAGATTTGTATGAACTGATGCAGAACAAAGTGAAAAGAACCAGGAGAACAGTTTGTACAATGACAATAATACAGTGGAGACAAACAACTGTGAAAGACTTGGGAACATTCATCAACACAATGACCTCCCAAGATTGCAGAGGGCTCATGATGAAACATGCTATGCACCTCTGGATAGAGAAGTGAAGGACTCCGAGCACAGAATAAGACTTTTTGACATGACCAATGTGGACATTTGTTTTGCTTGACTATACATGTTTAGAACAGAGAAGAAATAAAATTAGAAAGAGAAGATGCAATATAGTCTGGTAGAAAGTTAACCGACTTAGTTTTAGTCCCAGTCATGCAACCAACTAGCCAGGTAACTTTGAGCCATTTGCTGCCTTTCTGGGCCTCTGTTTCCCCATTTGTAAAAGGTAGAACTATGATTAGATAGATCCCCAAGGTTCTTTTCAAGTTCTAAAATTCTATGATTTGAAGACAGACTATACTGAAAAAGAAAACAGGGACTCAGAAAGGATGGTTCATACTGCCCTAATAAGAAAGAAATCTTGAAGCTTCATCAGCATTCAATTAACAATTGATATTCAAGAGAGAAGGAGGCTAGACCTGGTGAGGACACAACTGGGTACAAAGAGCATAGAACAGAGAGGCTGGGCTGCATAAAGGAAAGTGAGGAGGTAGGGGGAGGAGTGGGAGAGGGAAGAAGAATCTGGGGAGATTGTGAAAGAGAATGCATTGCTGGGCAGGGAGATAGGATAAGTCCTTTGTCATCAATAACCACACCTCTGGCAAGGGAGTCCAAATTTGCCAAAAGGAAAAAAGAGAATAATGGAAGGTATAGTTGGAAGCGACCTCAGAGATCATTGGGTACAATCTCTTCATTTTTACAAATGGGGAAACTGATGCATAGAGGTTAAATGATTCCTAGGGCCACACAGCTACTAAATATCTGAGGCAGGATTTGAATCAGGGTCTTTTCTTTTTCTTTTTTTCAGGATCTTTTAAATTCTAAGTCTAGCGCACCAGCCACTGCATACCACTGCCTCTGAGCTCACGAAGCCGAGCATCTGAGTTGTATGGATGAAGAACTGAGCCCAGAGAGGTTGGCTCACTTACCCTAGTTCACACAGCTAGTTAAAAGCAGAACCTGATTCTTAGCCCAATTTTCATTAGGCTGTAAAAAAGCACAGAGGTCCAGAAAAGAAAGAAAAATGGAGGAAATAATCCTACAAAACCGGGTACCTCACTGCAGACAAGCAAAGTTGGACTCACGTGTGAACAGACTTGATGGATTCCTATCTAATGAGATGTCAAAGGTACCAGGAAGGAGCCTGTTCTGAAGATCTCTCCCCCGCCGATCTAGCCTTCATATAAGAGCTTGAAATAGTGGATGGGGTTCTAGATTTGGAGGTGGGAAGATCTGGGTCCCAATCCCTCTCAGATACTTATCTCCTTTGTGACTTTGCTCATTTTCCTCATCTCCAGACAGACTAATTGACTTCTGCAGTTCTGATCTTTGCTGTGTGACCTGGAACGAGCCCACGAACTTCCCTTAGCTTGTTCTTCCCACGGCAAAATGAGGGGGTTGGATGAGATAATCACTGAGGGCCTTTTCCCATCTAACTATAATTCCTTGATCTGAACTTTTCCCATTAATGATGACACCTCCCAGTATTCCAATCCCATTCTGAAGCCTCATTGTGGTGGGGAGGAAAGCCAGGGTTCCCTAAGGCTATGTTAGAAAAGGGCAGACTCTTGCAGGTCTTATCGAGCTGGAAAGATGTCTAAGATAGGACTGCGATGGTTGTCATATCCATCATCCAAAGACAAGTCCAGCCACTTCATGGTGGTTCAAAGCATGAGAGGACTGGGAATTTCGAACTACAAGGGACCTTTGAATCTGTCTAGTACAAGGGTTCTCAACCCAGTGTCTGAGACCATGGGTTTTCAAATATGTGTGTATCACGATTTCAATAGAGTTCTTTTCTTTTGGGAGCCTATGTATTTCATTTTAGCCATTAAAAAAATCTTCATCTGAGGTGTCACCATACTGCTCAAGGGGTCCATGACACAAAAATGGTTCACGATCCCTGGTCCATCCAACTCCCTTGTTTTCAGGGGAGGAAACTGAGGCCCAGAGAGATGACCAGTCATACAGCTAGTAAGCATCTGAAATAGGATTTGAACTCAGATCTTCCTGCCTTATAGTCCCGCACGCCACCTCCACCAGAGAATAAAAACTGGTGGAAATGAATGAACAATTCCTTAAATAAAGAGAGTCCAGGTCTTCGAATCAAAATGTGAAACCATTCCTATAGGATCATTTCAAGGAAAGGGCTCTGTGAACCTGAAACTTCTTAGAAAAACACGGTGATAGAATTTGTTGGTTTTTTCTTTTCTTTTCTTTTCTTTTCTTTTCTTTTCTTTTCTTTTCTTTTTTATGAAGCATATATTATGGTCAGGGTCCTGTGCTAGGTATTGGGGATGCTAAGGGACATAGGACATAGATCCTTTCCTCAAGGAGTTTGCAATCTAATAGGGAGAAAATTAGGAAAATCATCTTATTGGAATGTGATGGAACAGCGAAGGTGAGAAATGCAGAAAAGGAGGTCTCCCTGTGGAAATAGGAGAGGAAAAATCCAGTCTATCTGGGCCAGGAGCAAAGAGCAGCAACACTGACCAGACTTTGGCATTTGACGTGCTAGAAATGATAACAATTCCAGCAGGTGGACCCTGGGAGGCTGAGTGGAGTTTGTTTCTGCTGCTGGTTAGTTAGCCTGTCAATTTTTCCAACCCAACTGGAGATGCGTTCCTTACCCAAGTAGTCATACCATTATATCAATGTATTTCTGGATTCACAGGACTTCAAAACTCAGAGGGATCATGGTGATTTGAGTTACTTGTACCAGAATGTGGTCTAGAACTTGTATCTAGAGAAGCAGATTGGACCCTGGGCTTAGAAATGGGAAAACCATGGGTTTGAATACCACCTCCCTCACAGACTGGCTGCGTGATCCTGGACAAGTCATTTAATTTCTGTGGGACCCATCAATTTCATCCATAAAATGCTTGGATTTTATGTCCTTGAGGGTCACATAGAGATCTAAATCTTCAATCCTATGTGCTCCTGGCCCATAGACCAGCCATCTTTCCACCACACCACCCAGACAATTTGTGTTGTCTTTTGGTTCTGTTCCTCACTCACTTCCCAGGGTTTGCAGCTCTTGCTAGCAAAAAGTGAAGGACCATTCATTCGTTGGGGGTGTCTGAAGAGGTAATTGTCAATAAACGGGCTGGATGTCAGTATAGGAGAAGGAGGACTAAATTTAGAGTCGGAGGCTGTGGGTTTCGATCCCAGTTCTTTAATTTGCTTCCTGTGAGACCTTTGGCAAACCACTTGGGACTCGGTTCCTTCATCTGTAAAATGAGGGAGTTGAGCTAGATGCTCTCTGAGGTCTCTTCTAGCTTTAAATCTATAATCCTGCAATGACAGTGGCAGGATGCTATACCTATCAAAGTGCTTAAGTATTGAACAGGATGTCTTAACCTGGGCTCTGTGAACTTGGTGTTTAAAAATATATTTTGATAATTATATTTCAATATAATTGGTTTCCATGGTCATCCTTCATATTTTATGTTATGCACTTAAAAACATATTTCTGAGAAGGGGTCCAAAGACTTAAATAGACTGTTCAAGGGGCCCATGTCACAAAACAGCTTAAGAACTCCTGGCAATGGGCAGCTGGGTGGCACAATGGATAGAGCACCAGCCCAGGAGTCAGGAAGACCTGAGTTCAAATTTAACCTCAGATATTTGACGCTTACTAGCTGTGTGACCCTACGCAAGTCACTTAACCCCAATTGCCTCACCCCCCCCCAAAAAAAACAAACAAAAAAAACAAACAAAAAAACAAACTCCTGGCAAAGAATGCTAAATATCAAGTGTTTCAGTTGATTTAATTCAGTTACTGTTTATAGCATACCCAGAGGCCTTTGGGCAGTATGGTACCCTTCAGAACTAATGCTATCTCCTGAATCTTTCTTTCCATCTCAATTAGCAGTCCCTTCAACCTTCCATCCCTCTAGTACATCACCAATTCAAAGAGCTTCTCCTAAAGGTAATTAATATCATGGGCAGCTTAAATCTGATGTCCCAATTGGGGGAGCACATTATCTTTCCCAGGTTTTTCTGAGAAATTAATGATAGGAGGAGAAGATGGGCCAATCCTACAAGCAGATAATGAAGGACTCCGGTGATACCCTCAAAATAGCAGGAACTACTCCAGTCCAGAAAGTAGAACTCACGTGGCAACTTCATTGGTGGGAAGCACGGATAAGACCTGCACAGCATGGGCAATGTGTATCAGTGGAGGGAACATTCACACCAATGGGATCACAGAGTGATGAGTGGCCTGTAAAGGCCCGTGAAGGATGGTGGGTGACTTGTTTGGCCCTTGGAGGCTATAGGTTTATTCATGAAGCCCTCAGCCCCATTGGCCAGGCGAATCCCCCAGATGGAAATACGTCAGCAGCAGAGAGGAGTGAGGACATTCAGTTCTGAACTCCCAAGAAAGGATGTCACTGCGCTTTAGTCCACGACAGCTTTCTGAGATTGGTGATCAGGAAAGCCATCCTTGGAGTGACTTTAAATACTCAGCCTTAACAAATTAAGTCATAAAGTATTTTAGCTGTCATTGGGAGAATTGACCATGGGGCACATCAATCCAAAGTGACAGCCTCTGAGACGACACTTCCCCAGCTATCAGAAACCTCTTCTTTCTCTGACCGATGGCAGGGAAGTGTTCACAGTGGTCAGAGCTAAAGTGAGCGGGATTAGAGAACTGAGGCCCAGAAGGGGATTAAGTGATTAGCTGAAAGTCACACAGGTTATTTTTAAAAAGGGCTTGAATTTAGGTTTTAAAGGTCTTTTCACTCTTCAACTCTGCCTCCATATTTCTTCTAAGAAATGATCACATTTTGAGAAGAAATAGTCATCTGGCTGTGTTCCTGAAAAGACAGCAAGGGAAATTTGGACTGAGGTCTGTGGACCCATAGGCAGCCAGGTGGGGAAGTGGATAGAGCACCGGGCTTGGAAATAAGAAGACTCATCTTCATGAGTTCAAATCTGGCCTCAGACACTAAAAGCCATGTGACCCTGGGCAAGTCACTTAACCCTGTTTGCCTCTATTTCCTTATCTGGAAAAGCAAATGACAACCACACCAGTATGTGTGCCAAGAAAACCCCAAATGGGATCAGGAAGAGTTGGACACGTCTGAAATGATGGAACAACAAGTGTGGGCTCATGGAGTTAGGGCTAGAAAGGACCACAAAAGCCACGTAGCCCAAACCCCTCATTTTACAGCTAAAGAAACTGAGGCCAAGGGTCATTAAATGACTCACCCAAAGTCACGCAGGTACAAGTGGCAGAGCTCATATTAGAACCCTGGCAACCTCAGACTCCCAAACCAAGGCTCTTTCCCTGCACCATATAGCACTCCTTGGTGTTAGTTTGGGTTGAAATTATTTTGAAATCTCTTGAGGATTTAAAAAAAAATAAATGCTGGAGACAGAAAGGAAGTAGGTAAGCATAAGGAAGAAGAAGAGATCTAGTACTAGAAAGGACCCTAAAGGCAAGGTAACAAGCCATTCCCCACATAGAGGTACCCAAAAGGAATTCGGCAATGGAAGAAGAAGGCAGGAGGGATGTTTCAAGGCGAGAAAGTAGCTGAGTGGGGTTGGCAAAATTCAGATAGGAACACAGCTAGGAGGGAAGATTAACCTTCATTTTACAGAAGGGGAGACTAAGGCTCAGAGGGGTCATGACTTGCCCATTGAAGTAAGAGCAGAGCCGAGATCTAAACCTGGGTTCTCTGAACGTAAGTCCCATGATCCTCCCACCATGCTCCCTAGGTTGCATGTAAATTACCGCCATTCGCCAGACAGCTGCTTACAGTGGCTCGGCAACATACGTTGCCTTGAGAGAAACCTGGCTTAGGGAAATGTGATGTTCTCCTGAGAACATGAGGATAAATTGATGCAGTGAGAAGAAAAAAGAACCAGGAAATGGCAACAGTGTAAATACAGGAATACATCAGAAACTCATTAGTTTGTCGCTAAAACTAACAAATGATGAATTTCCATATTTGGGTCTCAAAATAGCCTGGAGAACTCAGGAAATAAACCACAGTGGAACTGGACATGCAGGCCAGGCACAGGCAAAATTATTGTCTCTAAACACCCAGGCACAACACTGATCCATAAAAATATCTGAGCACATTTTCAACATGTGGCACAGCGGTTAGACAACCGATCTTGAAAAAGGCCAGGAAGATCTAGATTCAAGTGCTGACTGACCCAGACTGGCTGTGGGACCCTGGATAAATCATTTCCCTTCTAAATCATCCTCATCACAGTTTGTCTTGACTTTGGTCTTGCCACTGGACTCCAATGATTCTGGAGGAGAGAGGCTGATTTTTTTCAAAGCTTTGCCTCACTTAAATCCACTTCAATAGAAAAGTCAAGATGTCACCCTCATGATGTCACTGGTCCTCTCTGAGAATGAATGACAAACAACAAGTCTTCCTGTCTGCTTCTTGTCCTTGGACGAAGGATGCTTTCAGTGACCCCACCGAGCATGAGTTTACATGCTATAACTTTTATTCAGTGCACAAAGCAGTTGCCTTGTCCATCTTTGCAATAATTCATAGAACATTAAGTATTAAAGGATATCAAGATATCAACTTTTCCTTGGTCTCTTTCTATCTGAATTCAATCAAATGACCAACAAGCATTTATTGAGCATCTACAGGATGCTTGACCCTGCAGATAGAAAGACAAAGAATAAAACAGTCCCTGCTCTCAAAGACTTCCATAAAAAAAAGATGAGATTGAGAATAACAATAATAATGATACCACTACATATGTAAAAGGTCTTTATCATTTATATACCATTTGCACACCCATTATACATCCCCAAGGTTTGGAAACCAAGGCTCAGAGATTAAGTCATGGTGACCACACAGCTGACAAATGGTAAAGCCAGGACTCAGTCTTCTGACTGCTAATATAAATACTCTTCTGTAGCACCAAGAAATTTTATCTAGAAATAGAAATTGTATGAGTTTTTTTAAAAAATTGAAATACTACTGCAGCCTTCCTATCAGAAATTAAGAATATAGCACTGTGGAATTCTGAATGCTTGAGCTGTTTCTGAAATGGTAAAAGTCAGGAAAAGGGTAAGATTATTTTAGTCTGAGTCCCTCAAGTGCTCCTCCAATTGAGGGCGTTTACAGACTAATAACACACCAAAGGCCCACACACGAAGTCATTTCCATTGACTTTCCCATAAAGAAAAGGCAACTTAATAATGTCAAAATACCCTGCTTTCCTGAATGACCTTAAACTTTTTTGGGGGAAAAAATGTTTATAAGAGTAAACAATTCTACATCAATAGTAGTAAAGCATTAGAGACAGAAGGAAAAGAGTCTTGACCTTTTTGGCGTCACAGGCTGCATGGGCAGTCTGGTGAAGTGTAAGGGCCCCTTCTCAGAATAGTGTTTTTAAATTCATAAAATAAAATGCAGAGGATTACAAGGGAAACCGATTATACAGTTGTCCAAATATTTTTTTAGAAAACAAGTTCACGGATCCCCGCCTTTGGGCAACACTCAGTTTACCAATGAGAAAACGGAGGCTCAAAGATGTTAAAAGACTCATGTCTTGGGTCAAGGAATTAGAAAAGGGAAGAGAAGCACAGAGATCTCCTGATTCCCAGGCTCTCAAAGGAGCTGATTCACTAACCATTCTCAAGGTTTCTCCTGCCTGTTTGCAAAAGGGCACTTTGTAGACTGGAATTTCTCATAAGGCTGGAGCTGTGCTATGAGGACCCAAAAGAAGGAATTGTGAAATGAGGGTGTTTCCCATGAGTAGAAAGTGAAGTAATAACAGAAAAGAAATAGTTTCATTCCTTTCTTCCAGAAATTTCAGGATGTACGGTTTCTGACAGCCAGAATGATTTGCATTTTTGCTTTTCTCTTTACAATGCTAAGCCTAGTTACTGACACCCATTAGGAACACAGTATTTAATAATGCTTGTTGCAGCTTGCTTGGTCCTAAAAATAGATATATATGGATCGGACCTCCCTTGGTTTTTTTTCATAAAGATGGATATCTATGGTTTTGGAACATTGCATACCCTGTTAATGCATTAGTTAATTTTGGTGAATGGCTTTTTGTTGTTGTTTTTTAAATTGTATATTACAAGGATAGGAGGAACACTGACTAGGGGAGTAGGTAGAGATGTATTCAGAAATAAAAGTGATGGAAAAACAAGAAGTATCGATAAAACTTTTTAAATCTTGGGAGGGATTAATTGTTGAATTGAATTTAAAAGGCAGCATGAAAAGAAAACTGAGCTTGGAGTCCGGAAATCTGGGCTAGAATCCTGAATAGCTTTGGGATCATGAACATGAGGACCAAAGTTCAAATCCTGCCATAGACATTTACTAGCTGTGTGACCCTGGGCAAGTCTCTTGATCTCTGCCTGCCTCTTTTTTTTGTGGGGGATTATCAACTGCTTATTATCAAGTGTGTTTCATGTTAGCGTCAGCCCTTAACCACTCTGAGTCTTGGTTGTCTCTTCTGCCAAATGGGGGTGATGATGCTCTGTAGATACCCACCTGACAGATCTGTTCTGAGGAAAACACTTTATAAATCTTACAATGCTGTTTCTACAGCATTAATATTAATTAATATCAATTAATCATTTTCTAATGAGTTATTGTTTTTTACAAATGGACTTTTCAAGATCCTACAGGAGATAAAAGATCACCATGCTGAACTGGACAGTGAGCCACCAAGGCAAACCAACCAAGTCAAGGCCCTTCTTTCAGGAGATTTGGTAGGTGAGGAAGGAGAGATGACATCGAGGAAACCAAAAAGAGATCCTGACATTGCCACAGGGGAGTAAATGAAAGTCATTCTCTCTCCAGGGATTTTTGGTTGCCAGGGAAATTCTGTCAAGTTTCCTGACTCATAAAGCTGGTATGTCCAGTCTACCAAAGGTTCTGTCACCATTCTGTCTAGAAACCTCCTTGCCGTGAAGCGATAAAAGCCGTAACAACATGTGACCAGCAGGGATTTTCTAATTAGACAAATGGAGACTTAATCCAGCCACTGGTGGTGCAGTAGATAGATCCCAATGGGGCCATAAAGAGTTGGACACAACTGAAAAAACAACAAAGATCCTTCTCACTCTAAATTGATGATACTATGACATATCTGTATGACCGTGAGAAAATAAAAAAATTGAACCCCTGTTCCTTCATATGTACAATGAAGCTGGCTTTTGAAGTTCATTCCAGCCCTAAATCTACGATGCCACTGTGTGACCCTGGGTAAATCACTTAATACTACTGTAGGGACTCAGTTTCCTCATCTGTAAAGCGAGAGGGTTAGACTGGAATACTACCAATGTTCCTTCCAACTCTAAAGCCACTGACCTTTATAGAGCACCTTAACAAGAAAGAAAAGGCTGACTCTGTGTCAGGTTCTGTGCTAGAAGGGAGGGAGGAAAATCGAAAAATCAAGCCTACCTTCAGAAAGCTGAGATTCTTAACAGGGGTAGAAAACAAGTGCTTGGCCATATGTTATCTTGTTTGAGCCTCACAACAACCATCCCAGAAGGTCATCGAATATTGCTGTGTCTGTTATTTCATCTTTCAATGAATCTTGCATGATTTGGAGAGGTGCGCAGTAACCGCCGTGTTGGAGGAGAACCTTAGAGACAGCATTTTGCTCTAATCATAAATCAAATGCTTCTCGTTGCTCAACAAACACACACAGCAGGACCTTTTATTTTCTCTATCCTTCCATCAATCTTGTTACCGTAAAAATATGTTCTACTGTTGAATATCATTTATGTACGCTTGCCTCTTCTCCACATTCATAGACGCAGGTATTTTAAATAAGGATGCCCATGATGTGCATGCAGATTATTCTTTTAAAAAATTATGGGGAAAAGCATGGTATGGTTGAAAGATCACTGGCAGTTGAAAGCCAAAGAGCACTGGACCTGAAGTTAGGAAGACCTGAGTTCAAATCTGGCTTCAGACACTTACTGTCTGTGTGACCCTGAGCAAGACACTTAACCTCTATCTGCCTCAGGTTCACCAACTGTAAAATGAGGATAGCAATAGTTATAAGGATCCAAAGAGATAATATTTGTAAAGTACTTAGCAGAGCGCTTGGCACATTTTGTTGTTGTTGAGTCATTTTTCAGTCATGTTCAACTCTTTGTGACCCATTTGGGGTTTTCTTGGCAAAGATACTGGAATGGTTTCCCAAACTCATTTGACAGATGAGGAAGTGAAGCAAACAGGGTTAAGTGACTTGCCCAGGGTCACACAGCTAGTAAGTGTCTGAGACCAGATCTGGACTCAGGAAGATGAATCTTCCTGACTTCAGACCCAGTACTCCATCTACTGCACCACCTAGCTGCCCACCTTGGCAAAGAAACTGGAAAGGTGTGCCATGTCCTTCTCCAGCAAGTAATTACTAAATGCTTGTTCCCTTCTTCCTTCCTCTTCCCCTTGATTCAGAAAAGCTGGGTACAAAACCTACCAAGGCACTCACCACCTGTGGAACATTAGGTAAGCCACTTAATCTTCCCCAGCTTTGGGTTCCTTATCTGTACAATGATTGGCTGGCTTTGATGGCTTTGGAGGTATTCCTGCTCTCTATCTATGATCCTCTGTGCCTTAGTGTTGGACTAAATAGTTTCTGAGACCCTTTCTGGCTCTAGATCTGGGATTCTATGATCCTCTCTGACCCTCAGTTTCTTCATCTATAAAATGAAGTTGAACCAGTCTCAAAGTTCCCTTCCAATTTAAATAGTCATCATGAGAAAGCAGACACAGAGATCAGTGCTTTTCTCTTATTTATCATTTTTAGCAGTAGTCAAGTCAACAAGTATTTATCGAGTGTTTACTATGTGCCAGGCACTGGACTAAGTAAGCACTGAGGGTACAAATATAAGCAGAATGAAAATAGTAATAATGTCCCTGAATTTATCTAGCCATCCACTATTTCCCTGTCTTTCAGAAAAGCTGAAATGTGATCACCCAATGCTCTCAAAGCCAATACCCCAAAAGAGAACTAAACTCTTGAGTTTAAAAAGAGTCTCCCTTCTGTTCCAAGGGCTCCCTCTGGTCCCAAACCAGCTTCAAGTGTCGAAGGTGCTCTGCTATTGAAAGGAAGAACAGAGTAATACAAAAGGATTGGGTATTGTCAGAAGAAGAAAATATTCCCTGTCACCTCTAATTTGTGGTGGCTCCAGAGGTCACCAGCCTTTTAAAGGGGGGGAGAAGGATGGAGAGCCTGAACTTTTGAATGCTCCACTGTGATAAACCACCAAACATTGAGAGCCACAATCAAGAAAAGAAAAGACGAGAGAGGAGAGAGACGGGGGGGGGGGGGGGGGGGGGGCATTACACAGAGTCCTAAAAAAAGGTGGAGGAAAGAACAGAAGAAAGGAGAGACTGAACAAAGCAGAAATGGGGGAAATTGGAGCAGACATTCAAAGAAAGTCTTCATATGTGGTGAGAGAGCCAAGACTGGAGCAGCTGCACTTTATTAAACAATTCCTTCTCTTAATCACTCATGTGGGCGCTCGCACCGCCCTCTCTCCTCTCTCCTCTCTCCTCTCTCCTCTCTCCTCTCTCCTCTCTCCTCTCTCCTCTCTCCTCTCTCCTCTCTCCTCTCTCCTCTCTCCTCTCTCCTCTCTCCTCTCTCCTCTCTCCTCTCTCCTCTCTCCTCTCTCTGCATATGCCTGCTTCTGTATCTCTGTCTCCTTCATTCATCCATCTCTCTTTGTAGATTCAAGATATACCCCTCTGAATCTTATGCGATCACTCTTCCAAAATCACATATGGGTTTGCACAAAGCCAAGGAAGAAGGAAGAAAAAAGCTGGAGTGATTCTGAGACCCCATCATCAATTCTACCTGCCCCCTCACTCTTTGGGAAGGGAGGCTATTTTTTGCATTTTTTTCAGTTCCTAGAGGATTGGAGGTTGGGAGAGTAGAGACCCATTCTGTCATATATGCAGTTAATATTTTGACAAATGCAGAATTTTATATTTAAATGTTCTAGAAAGAAAATATTGCTAGCATTGAAATTCTCTCAAGTAGAATGGAAGCTCATTGAGGACAGGAACTATTTTGCTTTTGTTTTGGGTTTGTTGGGTTTTTTGGTATCCCCAGGGACACACAGTCCCTGCTTTAATAAATATTTATTAGACTGAATCAATGAAAACAAATGTAGAATAATTTGCCTCAGAGTAAGCAAGAGGCCACAGAGGACTCTGGGTACTAAAGATCATACATAGGCTACCTCTGGATGTACTGACTGCATCTCTCTGCATAGTCCAGTTAAAACTCAAGAACCCACAGGGTTCTGGGCACTGTCCTAGGTGCTAGCAATAAAAAGGCAAAATAATACTCCATGTTTAAAATATTCTGTCTCAACCCTGGAATCTCCCCTATAACACACCCAACAAGAGGTCACCCAACTTCTGCTTGATGGTTTCCAGGGACTGGAAACTCAGGAATTCAATTTCATTCTTGGGCAGCTCTAATGGTTAGAGGTGGTGTGGTTCAATCAATAGATCCCTGAACTAGGAGCTGGGAAGACCGGGTTCAGATCCTGTCTCTGACACTTACTAGCTCTGTGACCTTAAACAAGTCACTATTTCTCTGTACCTTCACTAACTCCCCAGGATTAGTGCCTGACATATAGTAGGCACCTAATAAATATTAACTCCTAGATGGGTTGGCAACCTGTGTTGAAGTAAGGAGTTCCCACATTAGGAATTCTCAGATCCTTCTATATGATCCTATGCTTACCATGGGGACATTCTTTTTCAGCAAGGAATTAGACTAGGTGCCCTCAGACATACACTCCTGCTGGTCCCTTCTAGCTCTAAATCTGAGATTGGATTTCCCACACAGGAAGACACAAGGACAAATCCTTCCTCTATTCCAAGCATTAGTATAAAACACTAATGCAGGGGCATCACCAGTCATCTTTGACCTATGTCTCGTAACTGGGCTCTGATGACCCTGGAGGAGAGAGTGAGGCCAATGACTTTACCCAGCCCTGCCTCCCTTAAATCCAATTCATGAACTAGTCAAGATATCACCCTCTAGATGTCATTGGTCTTCTTTGAGAACAAAGGATGAACAACAATAAAGCACAAATACAACATCTGCATGGCACATTGCCAGCCTCAAAGGCACACACAGAAGCATAGAAGTGTAGATTTAGAGCTGGGAGGAGGCTCAGAGGCCATGAGGTCCACACCTGCCATTTTATAGATGAGCAAACTGAGGCCCAGGGAAGTTAATTATCATTAAAGTCCCTTAAGGGATTTGCTGAAGATCACTTAGGTCATATTTGAAGGAAGTGGGATTTGAATACCAGTCCTCTTGGGCTCAAGCATTAGTACTCATTCTATAGACAGACAGACAGACAGACAGACAGTCAGACACACACACACACACACACACACACACACACACACACACACACCACAAACAAAATACCCAACCAGTTATTGACAAGGCTATTACAACAACAGTATGAGAGACAAGGACATGAGCAAGGATGTTCACAAGAAGAGTGGCTGGGAGGAAGCTGGAAGCTTGGTGAAAAGCATAAGGAAGGATGGGTTTTTTGTTTTTGTCACCAAATTTTTCTGGAAACTCTATAATGATGGGGTTTGAGCCTTAATCTGGAGATTTAAAAATTAACTCTTTTGGGGGGCAGCTAGGTGGCTCAGTGGATAAAGCACTGGCTTTGGAATCAGGAGGACCTGAGTTCAAACCCAGCCTCAGATATTTGACACTTACTAGCTGTGTGACCCTGGGCAAGTCACTTAACCACTTAACCCTCATTGCTCTGGGAAAAAAGGGGGGGCAGCTAGGTGGCGCAGTGGGTAAAGCACCAGCCCTGAATTCAGGAGGACCTGAGTTCAAATCTGACCTCAGACACTTGACACTAGCTGTGTGACCCTGGGCAAGTCAATTAACCCTCATTGCCCCCCCCCACACACACACACACAAAAAATCACTCACTCTCTACCAAGTCTTTGTCTGGCATGACATTTAAAGATACAATTTAAGAGGGGAAATTCAAACAAGTGAATTATTTGGAAATGTAGCCAAGAACTCCCACTCCTGTTTCTCTGAATTCAATCAACCCAGTTTGTGAGTGAACTTTGGGCTTCCTGTTTATTTGCTAAATAAAATCCAGAAACCAAAAGCCAGGCTCTGTTCCTGTTTATCCTGCAGTTGCCAACTGTATCCATTGTCCTCCTTCCATTCCCAGGCTACCACTTAAGAGATAGCAGGCAGGTTTTAAGCCACAGACGTGTAAAATTTAAAAATCAAAAATGCTTTCTTGCTTCCGTCTCCCACTGAAATATCAGTAGGCTTCAGAGTAAACAATGATACTGAAAATTCTGGGCCTCCCCATCCTTCCAAAATGCTCTCTATTTACTCAGCAACTGAACAAGCATCTATTAAACTCCTGCTATGCACCAAGAACTGTGCTAGGTATTGGGAATATAAAAACAAAAATGACAAAAGTCCCTGTCTTCTGAGAGTTTACATTCTACTTGAATTCTATTAGAATAAAGGGAATTGCTACACATACATCACAATCACTACCATGACTTCTGATCACCTTTAGCCATGAGTTGGGTACAGAGAAGAAATGCTGAAGCATGCAGTATAAGGAACATGGAGCCGTAAGACCTGCATATGATAGAGGTAGCATTCATTATGGGAAGAGTCCTGAATTTTGAGTTATAGAAACTGGGTTCAAATCCCAGCTCTGACCCTTACTAGTTGGTCAACTCAATTAATCTCTCTAGGCCTCAGTTACCATGTCTATAAAATTAGATAATTGGGGGCAGCTAGGTGGCAAAGTGGATAAATCACTGACCCTGAATTCAGAAGGACCTGAGTTCAAATCCAGCCTCAGACACTTGACACTTACTAGCTGTGTGACCCTAGGCAAGTCACTGTCCTGCAAAAAATAAAATTAAATAAAATTAAAAATTAGATAATTGAATGAGATGGCCTTTAAAACCCTTCCAGATCTATGAAGCTAAGAAGTTCCAAGTAAAAGCATGTATGTCCTGGTGCTACCTTTGAATGCAAAATAAAGAGATATGGGACAGATGAAAGAAGGGAGATGAATATGTAACTGGTCAAATGGCCAGACCCCCCAGATTGTCATTAATCAGGCTAATGTCAACTTGGAAGGAAGTCTCTAGTGCAGTGCTCTAATGCCCTACCCTTGACCCTGGCATGTTGAACATTTTTTTTTTATCAATGATTGGATAAAGACATAAATGGCAGTGCTTAGGAAATTTGTAGGAGACACAAAGGGTAGTGGGATCTGTTAAACCCAATGGATGGAATGACAGAGCCAGGATCCAAAAAGGTCTTCACAGGTTAGGATATCAGAGAGATAGATGGGAAGTCTCACACTTGGGTTCAAATATTGACTTCTCAAAAAGAAGATAAGAGAGACACGGCCAGACCACAATTTGTCTAAAGATGATCTGTGGTTATAAGTGGACTACAAGCTCAATATGAGTCAAGTGCCTGATATCAGAATCAAAAATACCATAGCTATTATTATCTTAGACTACATAATATCCTGGACTAAGGAGTTAATAGTCCTGGCATAGTATAGGAGGCAATAAGTGGTCCAGGGTATATTTTGCCCTGGTCAGACACCACCTAGAATCTATCTACAATTCTTGACTTACAGTTCTTAGTCTAATACCTGACACACAATAGGTGCTTAATAAATGTTTATTGACTAATAGTTCTGAGTGACACACTTTAGGAAAATCATTGCTGGAGGAGGGCAAGTATGATGACTGACCTGGTATCAAACCTGACTACTTGACAAACTTGGGTGCTTGACATTTGAAGATGTTTAGCTTGGAAAAGAAAAGATTCAGGGACATAATTGTTTTTGGAATAGCTGAATGGCTGATCATGAAAGCCTTGTTCTGCCTGGTCCCACAGGACAGAAGCTGCCTAGAGAAAAGCCAGGTTTGACACAAGGGTAGTCTTCCCAAGAAGTAAGGCTACTGAAGAGTAAGCTTGACATACAATGTTGGACATGGGTGATACATTGGTTAGTTTAAGGGGAAATACTTTTTTCCTTAAGTCTTTATTCTAAGGGATTGTTAAATGGGGAGGAGGGATATGTTTGAAAAAATGTGACTCGAAAAAATAAAAGGTATTACCCAGAGAGATATGAGGTGACACCTTTCCCTGATCCTTTGCAGAAGTTGGAGTCCATAGGCATGGAGCATGCATATAATGTCAAGCATTTTAGAGATGTTGATCAGTATTACTAATTTTTTTCACTTCTTCCTCTTTTTTCTTTCTTTTAAAAATATTTTGTTATGAGTGATGGCTCTCCAGGAGAGGACAGGGAGAGGAATATGGGGTAATATTAAAACAAAAGATAGCAATAAAAGATATGTATAAATATACACACAAAAATCACCAAAGAAGTCAAGTAAGACTACAATAAATTTTAAAAGAAAAGCAGAATGAGTTACCCCAGGAAGTGGTAGGCTCTCCCTCATGAGGTCTCCTCAAATAAAGGTCAGGATATTTTAGCGAGAATCCTTGTTGTGCTTCTGGCTGGACAACATGGCCTTTGAAGTTCTGTCTAATCTTGACACTCTAAGAAAGCAGTAACATAATTCAATACTCCACTGTTAAATAACTCCTCAAGATCCAACAACCAGACACTGCTCAACTCAGGTCTTTCCATAGCCTCAGATCCTCAACTTTTCTACTGACAACAAAGGTCCTTCCTAGAAAACACCAAAAGAAACCAGGTCAACTTGACCCCCAAGCCAGTTGACTCCATGAAAGATTAAGTTAGATCAGTAACTTGGCATCTTGCAGACACAAAGTCTTTATTTAACTGGCTGGACATTTTACACATCAATCAGTTGTGTTGGCAAAGTCAGAAGCATCCACGGGCATAAGTAAGACTAGAGGCAAGGGGCCTGAAAATGGAATCAAGATAATGATGATCTGAGACTAGAAATTGTATAAGGAAGGGCTGGTTGGCTATAAGATTGAATTAGCATAGAAATCAAGGCAAGAGGAGAAGAGGGAAAGACCAAGGAAAGAGAGATTTTCTTTCTTTCCTTCTTTTCTTTTTTCCTCTTTTCCTTTCCTTCCATTTTCCTTCCTTCCTTGTAGCTTGTGTTTCATAAAAGGTCATAGGACCTTGGATTTATGGGGCAGCTAGATGGCACCGTGGATAAAATGCTGGAAAACTCAAGTTCGAGTCCAGCCTTGCAGAATTATTAACAGTATGAGTCTGAGCAAATCATTTGACCTCTGTTTGCCTCAGTTTCCTCCTCTGTAAAATAGAGATTAATAATAACTACCTCCCAGGGCTGTTGGGAGAATCAAATGGAATGATCATTGGAAAGTGCTTGGCACATAGTGAGTGCTACAGAAATGGGTGGTGGTGGTGGCATTAGTGGTCATTTTGTCCAGATCAAGAATCTGAGACCCATAAAGATGAAGTGATTTGCCCAAGATCACACAGGTCCTGAATGGTAAAGCCAGGACTTATCTTTTCATGATTCAGTCTAACAAGCATTTAACATCTACTGTGGGTTAGGCACTAAGGATTACAAGACAATAGCCAAGGACTCCCTCCTCTCCAGGTCTTGTGTTCTGAGGATGGAGGGCATGAAAGGTATACAGCTAAGTAAGTACAATTCAGGGGATAGAGGAGTAGGACTGCACCTGTGATTTCATTCATTTGGGAGCTCCCAAAGAGGAAACTCAGCCAAAGTAGGTCAGCACCTACTCAGCAATTTATAGTCTTACAATGCTCCCCGGGGCAAGGAGAGATTAAGTGAAGTGCCCAAGGTTACACAGCCAGTATGTGTCAGAGGCAGCTCATGAGCCTAAGTCTTGAACTCAATTAAAACTGTCCCCTCAACCCAGATCATGGTGGCTTTTGTATATGAGCTTATACAGGTCGTTCTCCCTCCTTTCTCAAGGAGTCTGGCATCCCTGGGGGGCTTCAGTATCCATACTGATGCTCTCAGACTTTCTAGCTTCCCAATTTCTTGGTCTCATTAAAGCCCATGACCTCCTGCTTCTTGTCACCTCAGCCACACACAAAGATGATCATGGCCCAGATCTCATCATTGCTCACAAGTTACAAACTATGGCATGCTCCTGTAATGGCTTACCATTGTTGCTCTACCTATGCCTCGTCCCTCATAAACTTATTTTTCTCCTACCTGAGATTCATTTCCACCATCCATCCTGAGGGACTTCCCCAGGGCATTGCCCTTGTTCAGACCGACTTCCCTCAATCTCCAATTTTGATCCAGGGGTGGTAAAAGTGAGCAAAGGGTTAAGGCTGTTTAATTCTGGATTTTTGCTTGAATTGAAGGTGTCAGAGTCAGGATTCAAACCCAGCTCCTTGGACTCCAAATCTAGGACTCAAATCCCCTACACCACACTGTCTCAAGTTACCTCCCTGGCTCTGCCCTAAGTGGCAGAAAGATCTATGGCTTTAAATTCAGAGGACTCAGATTCTGCTGCTTGCTACTTGGGTGATCTTGGGCAAGTCATTGAATCTCCTTCAGCCTCGGTTTCCTCATCTGTAAAAGAACGGGAAGTTGAACTACCCAGGCTTTAAAATCTTTCTAACTATACCTACAATCTTATGACCTTGGTTTCAGTCCTGGCTTAGCTACTTACTGACTTAACTTCTCTGGGTCTCAGTTTCCTCTTTTGTAAAATGAGGAGGTTCCCCTCCCAGACTGATTCTTTTATGAAGGCAAATTAGGCCATCTTTTGCCTTAATCATTACCTAGCCTTAATCACTGAATGGGTGTTGCCTCAGACAAATTGAGACCTCACACAGACCACAGCTTAAAAAGGCCAAGGTCAAAAAAAAAATCCAAGGTCTCCCAGTGCATCCAGGGTCTGTCACATAGTAGGTGCTTGTTTAATTCATGTTGAGTGATTAATGACCCCATGTATATAGCCTTTCCAAGACTGGTATCACGTATCACTGAAGCAAGAAAAAAGAAAATAAAAAAGACTGAGTCTGTTCAGCTGCTTGGCAATAGTCATCTGCCTTTCTATGCTGTCCCTTTGCTCTCACTTTTCATGTCTTCATTTCCCCTTCAAGGCCATAACTGATCATCACTTTCATCTGAGATCACCAGTTTGAGGGGGAAGTCAGAGGGGTGATTTCCCCATGTGATTTCCCCTAAGCTCCAAGCCCCATTAGTTGCCTCCATCACAGAGACCTGGGGTGAGGAGGGAGATAAGATTCTCATCAGTGATGTTTGGTTCTTAGTAGAAGGTCCCAGTTAAGAATCTAGTTTAAAAGGACACATGAAGGATTGACAAAAAGACAACCTGGGTTTCATTTCTACAGATCTGTGCTCCTCGACTGGCACAGATCACTGAGTCACCAGGATGGGTAATCCCCTGGCTTGTGCTCCAGTCTTGTTCCCAGCAATAGGAAGAAAAGGCAACCTAGCAGGATGGAAGGAGCAATGGATCTGAGGCAAGAGGACCCCAGTTCGAATTCTGAGTGTTATTTCCTGCATGTAGCCTCAGGCAACTTAATCTCTCCGGGCTTCAGTTTCTTCCTCTGTGAACTAAGAGAGATTGAATTCAATCCTAGCATCTCACTATGGGAAGTGGGGGGAAGGGGGGAGCACTTCTCTGTGGCCATACCTGAAAAAGAATCCCTGAAGCATCCCCAATGAGTAATCCACTGTCCTTCTGAATCAATCAATGAGCATTTATTAAGCCCCTGCTGTGTTCCCAGCACTGTCCTAGGTGTTGGGGATATGAAGACTTATGGGGATAAAAAAGATATGAAAACAAACCAATTCTAAGATCTCCAAGGAGGGATAATGTGCAACCACCCAAGGCAGCCCATATGATTCCTGGACAGCTCCCATTAGGAAGAATCTCCTGACATCCAAGCTAAATGTGAATCTTTGCAACTTCTAACCATGGCTAGATTCTACTCTTTGGGGTCACACCCATAAACTGCCAAGTCCCTTCGAGCACCAAATTCTATGGCAGTGACAGAGCAGGTCACAGGGTCCAAAATGTCAAGGTCAAGCCAGAGAGTCACAGAACATCAGAACAGAAAGTGGTGAAATGCAGATGTATCATTTCACTTAACCCAAGAGTCCTATAAAGGTGAAGAGATTTTGAAAAAGAGTCCAGAGTCAGAAAAACTAGGTTCAGATCTTGATTCTGCTACTGACAACCTCTGTGATTCTGAGCAAATCACATCATCTTCCTCAGTTTTCTCATCTGTCAGATGAGGGAGTTGGGCTCACTTTCAATGGTGCCTTCCAGCTTTCAATCTACGATCCTCTGACCTCATGAGCTATGGGGAACACCAGAGAAACAGAGGATGTAGCTGAAGAGACTTCAAACTGAAATGGATGGGAGAAAAATAAACATTTTGGGGGAAAACCCATACCAAGTATAAATAGTAAAGTATAAACTCTAGACTGAGCCATAGAATAAGATGGTGTATGAGAAGCAATGGGGTATGGTGGATAGAGCTTTGGATTGGGAATCAGAACACTTGAGTCTATAAAAAAAGGAGGCTACACCAGGTTACCTTCTAACTTAGTCTGTAATTCTCTCTGTGTGGCCTTGAACAAGTCTCTCTTTTAAAAAAAATAAACATTTTTATTTATAGTTTTGAGTTCCACATTTTATCCCTCCTCCCCTCCCTCCCCTAACCCCTCCCTGAGGCAGTAAGCAATCAGATGTGGGTTATACATGCACAATTATGTAAAACATTACCATATTAGTCATTTTGTATAAGAAAACTTGAATGAAAGAAAAAATGAAAGAGAGTGAAAAATAGCATGTTTCAGTCTGTGTTCTGCCAATATCAGTTCTTTCTTTGGAGGTGGATAGTATACTTCATCATTAGTCCTTTGGGATTGTCTTGGATCATTGTATTGCTGAGAATACCTAAGTCATTCACAGTTCTTCATCGAACAGTATTAGTGTCTCTGTGTACAACATTCTCCTGGTTCTGCTCATTTCACTACACTTCAGTTCATACAAGTCTTTCCAGGCCTTTCTGAAATCATCCTGCTTGTCATTTCTTATGGCACAATATTATTCCATCTCCATCATACACCAAAGCTTGTTTACTCATTCCTCATCTTTAAAATGACCTCCAAAGTCCCTTCCATTTCCAAATGTTTAATTCTCCAAGTCTAAGGTGACATAACTGGTAAGATACAGAGGTGGGACTCAGAACGGTCTTGAAGTTTTTGACTCCAAGCTCTATATTCACTATGCCTACCATCTGCCTTATTGAGTCACCCTCCACCTCATCTCCAAAAAAACCCAAAACAAACCCCAAACAATCATTACTGCTCCTGATTCTGGAAAACTTATGTAAGGTTGTTGGAAGTGAAGTTGTGTTCAGAAGTTTGTCTAGAATGCCTTCAGGCTTGGCTGCCTTTCACAGACCTATTGATTTATTTTGCTAGAGAAAATGGGTATGAATGTCTGTTTCGGAAAGAACCTTGGAGCTCACCAAGTTCAGTCTACATACTCAGACCACAAATCTTACCTACAACAGCCCTAATGAGAGCCCAATCAGCCCCTGCTAAAATATTTCCAGCAACAGGGTATTCACTACCTTCCCCTCTCCCTCCAAGACAGCCCCTTTTATCTTTATGGGAATGAATGGAGAATGACTTAAGAGTTGATAAAGCTTCTAGATTAATCAAAGAATTTTAGAAGTCAGAGCTAAAGGCGGGGGGGGGGGGTTAGAAATCATCCAGTCCAACCCTCTTACTTTACAGATGTGGAAACTGAGTGCCAGGGAGTCCCTGAAGAGACTTGCTCATGGTTACACAGATAAGATCATAGACAGAATTGGAAGGGACTTTAGAAATCATTTAGACCAAGCCCTTTATTTGAAAAATGAGAAAACTGAAGGTGGCAGCAAGATTCCTTAAACACTGTACTACAATCTCTCACCTAGATTCTACTCTTTGGGGTCGCACCCATAAACTGCCAAGTCCCTTCGAGCACCAAATTCTATGGCAGTGACAGAGCAGGTCACAGGGTCCAAAATGTCTTTGTCCTAGCTGTCCCCTATGCCTGAAGTGCACACCCTCTTTACCTCCTTCTCTCAAAATCCAGTTTCCTTCCTGGCTCACAGCTAGCACTCTGCTTTCTCAGTGAGGTCTTTCCTGATCCCCAAAGCAACTAATACCTTCTCTTCAGCCTTATATCACCTTGTAAATACCTGAATGTGTGCAGTTGTCTCCTTGGACAAGACTACAAGTTCCTTGAGGGTAGGGATTGCTTTTTTCTTGGTATCCCCAGTGGCTAGCACATAGTAGGCACTTAATAAATGCTCATTCATTCCAGAATTATTCCACTTTTGTCTTTGTATCTCTAAGACCTTGCATAGTAGATGGCATATAGTAGGTGCTTAATGAATGTACATTGATGGACTAACAAATGAAATTATATTATTGTGAAGGTGATTTGAAAATCAATATATATAACAATCTATATAGTACTGCTAGGAATAGTTTATGATAAATAGCGAGTTTACCATTTTTAAAGGGCTATATACACATTGTCATTTGGATGCAAGGGATAATCATTGAAAAAAGTCCAAGTACTGGCTAACTCGTAGCTCTGTGTATGAATAAAGCCAATCTTTTGCTTTAAGTGTGAACTGTCTCCTAAAGAGGCATGGTGTGCTCTGGATCACAATGGAGAGTTGCCCCCATTTCCCAGGAATGAGCACCATCCGTCAGGCCTAACCTCAAACTGGTCCAAGAATGTACAATCTAGTCATCAACCCTCCCTTGCCTAAGGGACTGGGGAAGATGACATTGGGGGTTTTCTAGGCTCAGGGCAATAATTCCAGCAAAGAAGCTCTGATGGCTTCTTAGAAGTGGGCAAAACTTCTGAGAAGTAGGCAAAGACTCTGATGTGAGTGGCTGACTTGGGAAGCCTTGCAACTGAAATAAGTTTCAAATAGAAAACATGCATCTGGAGTTCAAAGTAATAATGAAAAACAATCTGGCTTCTGGGCAGAACATAACCGCTTTGAGGGAATGGGGCGGGCAAGGCATTCCCCAAAATAAATGTGCTACAACTGGACAGCCAATGTACAATTCAATTCAATAAACATATTAAGCACCTACTATGTGTTGGGAACTATGGTAAGTCATAGGGCTAGAGAGACAAAAATGAAATCATCCCTGCCCTCATGGATCCTACATTCTATTAGGTGAAAACACCATGTACACAGCCAAGTCAACTCAAAACATATGCATGATAAGCATGAACCAATATTTCCCCAGATGTTCTTGCTACTTTGTGGTCTTCTAACTTAAAGAGGTTCAATGTTGTGATTAGGAACTCTTTAGTGAGGCACCATAATTGCCTCCCTGGTGAGGACCATCCAGGGCAGTAAGGACCAAGCTATAGATTTGGCCAGAGCACAAGCTTGCCCACCACTGGGGAGTTACCCCCAAAGGAGAAGAGAAAATTGATGAGAGTTTTGAGAGCTAAAAGAAAGCCAACTCTAGCAAAGAAGCAGGGAGCAAGCCTGCAGGCTTCACATCCTACAAAGAGCAGTGGACTAGCCATCAAGAGGCCTGAGTCCTAAGGCCAAACTTGACCACATGAGTGCTCCATGCCTTAGGTAAGTCACTTTCCCTCTTTTAGCTTGTTTCTCCATCTAGAAACTGAGTAGATGTTACAGTGGAAGGAAAGAGAGCTTTGGAAACAGAACACCCAGCTCTCCCTCTTACTACCTGTGTGACCTTAGATAATTCACTTCAGCCTTTCTGGGACTCAGTTTCCCCCTCTGTAAAATGAGGAGATTGGACAGTATGGCCTCTGGGGTCCCTTCTAGCTCCAAGTCTATATTCCTGTGAGTTGTTTCTTCGAGAATCAGTTGCCTTCTATGTAAAACAAGTGAGTTAGACCCAGTAATGGAGAAAGGACCTCACATCATGTGGCCTAACCCTCACATTTTACTAAAGGAGGAAACTGAAACTGCAGAAGGTCCATCAAAATTGGGAGAGACCTCAGAGGTCTCATTTTTTTTAACCAATGAGGAAACTGGGACCCAGAGAGAAAGAAGGAATTGGAACATCATCTCTCAAACCTGAAAGCCTCATTTTACCAATGGGGAAGCTGGTTCTAGAGATGGTAAGCAGGTCCTCTGACTCCACACCCAAGGCTCTTTCCCCTGAGGTCCCTTCCTTGATGTCCTGCATCCCTTTAACCTGATGGCCTCTGGAACTGCTTCGAGCTCCAACATCCCATGAGCCTCTGAACCTGTGATCACCACCCTCTCCAGAGCAGGAGCAAGCCAATTAAGGGTTTAAGATGAGTCACCATTCTGTTTTTAAACCCTAGCCAAAACATCACAACAACCGGATGGGGGAGATGGCAGCGAGGGGGCTCGGGATGGAGCTGAGGAGAGAGAATCTAAGGGAAGGCAGGGCCCCAGGTGGCATGTGAGCATCTTCCCAGCCCACACAGGTAACGGCAGCTCTGGCAGCACAGGGAGGCAGCCAGACAAAGGTCTTATTTAGATCCTCCCACATCAGCTGCGTTGGATTCATGATCCACAGATGTTCACTTTAGATCCCACTTATCCTGCACTGGGTGGTTTGTGGTAGGCTGTCAGCTATGGAAAGGCAACTTTAACTGCTTCAAGCTGGGCTCTACTACCAAGTCTTTGGCATGGTGGAGGGGCAACCAAGGCTCAAAGAAACCCCCAACCCTAAGCTTGGGAAGGGAAACCCTTCAAACACATCTCTAGAGCCTAACCTCGACCATGTGTCGGGCACCTGTTCCCCTTCTCTCTACTCATGGCTATTGCCCTATTGAGACACACATCACGCCTCACCGGCACCCTATGGCAATAGTCCAACCATCCCCCCTGCCTAGAATCCATCACCTCCTCACCTCTGCCTCTAAGATACAATCCAGGCACCACCTTCTGCATGAAGCCCTTTCCAATCCAGCCCTGTATGTGTACACACCAACTGCTGGTGGGTGTCCTCACTACCAAACTACATTTATTGAACTACTTTGCAGGAATCTGATTTTATTTACTTCGTGTATGTACACATATGTGTATGCATATGCATGTACTTAATGCATATAAATATTTCATTAATACATATGAATATATTAGTACCTGTTGATGTGTACATTTAATATTAATACATATAAATATATGCATCCTGATGCTCCCAGAATTTATCATCACCTAAAAATGTGTATTGAACAGAAATGCAGAATCTCTGAAATGGACGAAGCCTCAAGCAGAAGGCAGGGAAGCCTGGTTCAAATCCAAAAGGTCAGCTGTCTGACCTTGGACAAGTGATCTTGACACTCAGACCCTCAGTATCTTCATTTATAAAGTGAGGGGATTGGGCTGGGTGATCCCCAAGGTCTTCCAGCTCTAGATCTATGATCACATCACTTACCATCACACTGGGCCTCGGTTTCCTTTTCTATAAAAGGAGAATTAGACTAGATGATTCAAATGATAAATCTATGATTCCATGCCCCAACCTCAATGAGATTACACTCAATACCATTACAAAGAAATTGCCATTCAGACTTTGCTGGAAGACTTCGTCAATTCTGAGGCAGCCCATTTCACTTTTCAATAGCTCTGATTGTTCACCAATTTTTCTTCCTGCTTCTTTGCAAATTTTACCCACTGACTGACCTTTAAGGAAAGCAGAAATAAGTCTTATCTCTCAGCCATTATGGGAAATTGTTCTTGACTCAGAAAATTTTGTCAAATCTTCCACTTATTCCTTAACCTTAACTGAGCCCACAGCATCATCATGGGAGGTTCACTGACAAAAGCAATGCTTAAAAGAAACTTTGATAACAAAAATAAATTAAAACTGGAAACAAAGTGGGTGCCCATTGGTTGGATAATGGTTGGAGAATGGCTGGACACAAATGTCATAGTATTATCTTGCTATGAGAAATAAGGAATTCCGAGACACATGTAAAGACTTACATGAACTGATGCAGAATGAAGTAAGCAAAAACAAGAGAATTATAACCAGTGTGGCCGTAGGGATACAAATAAAAGCACTAAGCAATGGCCAAATGCTGATGCATTCCAAAGGTCAATGTAGATCTCAGAGGATAGAGGAAAAGACATACTTCCCTCTGCTGAGTAAAGTGATGGAATACAGGAGTGGAATGGTGTACATACTGTCAGATGAGGTCATTGCATTAGGGCTTTGGGGGGGGGGGGGTTGGAGGGGGGGTTGGCTACAAGGCAAGATTCAACGGGTAGAGGAGGGGTGCTTATGGAGAAAAGATTGTGGCATAAAAAACCAAAAAGCACTAAAAAAACTTGAAAAATACAAAAATTATTAAAATTTTAATTATGAAATGAAAATTCTATAAAAAGATACCCTGAACCCAACTGGGGGAAGGGGGTGGGGAAAGGAGCAGATGGGGGAAGATGAACCATTCTTCCCTTGCAAACATCTTTCAGAAAATTGGGTTCTCAACATAGAAGCCTCCCACCCAACCACAGATAAAGGAGGAGAAACACACCCAAATACCAAGTATGGGCCTATTTTTTTTTAAATGGCTCAAATAACCACACTGCTCAGAAGAATGGGGTATTTTCCTATTTACAGACTGAAACCCAAATGTGTCCCATTTCTGCTTACTGTCAAATATGCTGCTACAATATGTTCAGTGAAAGATGAGATAAAGGGAGGAGCATTAAATCGAGAGTTTGGAGACTTCCATTCTAAACCATGAACTTGCTGTGTGGGCTGGACTAGCCTCAACTTCTCAAAACATCAGTTTCAACAATTTTCAATGGAGCCCACCAATGCCTGCCCTGCCCATCTCAGAGGATTGTTGTGAGAATCTTTTGAGGGAGATGGGCCACTTTGTATGAAGGAATGCTTGTGGAAAGGTCAAGAATTTTTCTGACAGTAATCACCACGTCTGAAATAGGACAAGGATCAACATGTGATCATCAGTAACAATAACAGGGATGGTCGTTAGAGCACCTTAAGGTTCACTAAACCTTTGGCATATTTGATCCTTGTAAAGATCGTGGGGAGCAAGTGCTATTAGGATTCCCATTTTACTAATGAGGAAACAGAGAAGCTCAGAAAGTATAAGGGACTTATAAGTAGCTGAGGTGAGATTCCAACAGTTTCCCAAGTTGAATGACTTATCTACTGTACTTTGTTTATCTGGTAATTTCAGTTATTTGGAAAAGAGCCGAGAAACAGGAAGGGATTTGATTTGATCATACAAATATTTATTGGGGATATCTACTACATGCCAGGCACTACAGAAAGTGCAACAATGAATGAGGCCATCTTGGGCCTGGACATCACATCATGAAACATTTTTCTTCCTCCTGGTAAAGAGATGGGAAACCATGAGTGTGGATGGCTGCTTACATTAACAGATATGTTCCTGGGGTTGATGGTTTTGCTTAACTATTTTTTCAGTTTGAGAAGAAAGAGTTCTAGGGGATAGTGGTAGGGGAAGAGGAAATAATGTTGGTACAAAAATCAAGAGGCATCAGTACAACTTTTAAAAGAAGCAATACAATGCACACCCAAAAAGCAATGAAAGAAGAAAAAAGAAGGAAGGAAGGAAGGAAGGAAGGAAGGAAGGAAGGAAGGAAGGAAGGAAGGAAGGAAGGAAGGAAGGAAGGAAGGAAGGAAGGAAGGAAGGAAGGAAGGAAGGAAGGAAGGAAGGCAGGCAGGCAGGCAGGCATGGTCTCTACCCACAAAAAGCATATATAATCAAGTGGGATAAGATAAATCTCTGGATATCCAGATATATCTATATCTATATAGACACACACAAAGAGAGAAATGCAAGGCAATACTCTAACAGTGTCAGGAGACAAAAAGTGCCAGAGGGATTCAGGTTAATGGGTAGCTGACAGGCCCTTGGGACTTAAGAGGTTTTTTTAAAAAACTGATTTTTTTTTAAATTTGGAAATGAATGTGATATAAAAACAAAAGGTATCCATGAAAATATTTTAAAACACACTAGCCTCTTAGTAAATCTTTCCTGAGTTGAGTTGACAATTGGATATTTAAGGAGCCGCTGGGTGCCTACTAGAGAGTAGGAAACAGACTTTTGCAGACATGAGACTACGGGTAAGAAAAGACCCTAGGATCACAAAGCTAGACCTAAAATGGAGCTAAGAGACCAGCTGATCCAACCTTCTCATTTTACACATGAGGAAACTGAGGGTCAGGGAGACGCCCAAGATCACCCAGGGAACTAAGTATCAGGAGCCAACTTTGGACCAAGTTCTGACTCTAAAGCCAGTGCTTTCTTCTTAACAACTCTGGTCAAATCAAGGGTATTATTAGACTTCCAGAAGCCAAAATGCAAAGGTTCCCCTACCCTCAAATAGTAACTGTAGCTAAGGCAGAAGAAGTCCTGACTCAACAGAGGGGGACACATTGACCTCCTGTACCATTTGGTTGCTGGGACCGGCCACATCTGAAGTACCATGTTAAGTTCTGGATACCACATGAGAGCAACCCAAATGGGGAGGGGGCTGGAGACCACGTGGCCTTCATGGATCAAAGTACTGGGGAGATTTAGACTAGAGGTGGATAGACTTGGGGGGAAGGAGCAGAGGAAAGAAGAGGGAGAGTTCAAAGAGCTATCCTAGGGAGGGGGATCAGGGACTTAA
The DNA here is from genome assembly GCF_019393635.1 of Dromiciops gliroides. Classification (NCBI taxonomy): domain Eukaryota; kingdom Metazoa; phylum Chordata; class Mammalia; order Microbiotheria; family Microbiotheriidae; genus Dromiciops; species Dromiciops gliroides. Next base: position 281,412,503 of record NC_057865.1, on the reverse strand, counting down.
TTTACTCCATTTAGTCCAGACTAGAGCAGAACAAGACGTGCAAGTTACCAAAAGTAGGGACTGACTTTGGCTCCTCATTATGGGAAACTTCCTAACAATTGGCACCGTCCAACGGAGGCATGGGCTGCCCCTCTGGGAGGCAGTGGCTCCCTAGCTCTCATAGGAATCTTTAAGCAAAAGCCAGCCAGCCACTTGCTAGATATGTTATACAGAGGTTCTTCCTATGCGGGTTCAGATTCACAGAAATGGGTTCTGAGGTCCCTTATAACTCAGGGATTTTAGGGTCCATTAAGAGGAAGTCACCCAACATCCCACCCTTACAGAGAGGAGGTAGTAATAGCACAGTGACTTAGCTGGCTGGCTTTGGGAGGACTTGGGTTCAAGTCTCACCTTGGACACATCCTGGCTGTGAGACCCTGAAACTTCTTAGTGCCCTGGACAATTCTCTAAAACCATAGTTGCAGAACAGGTACCAGCTTGCATGGGCAGAAGTTCCCTACACATACACACACACACACACACACACACACACACACACACACACACAAAATATCCCAGGGAAAAAATCATCAAATTTCTGGCTCAAATATGGATGTCCAATCCCAAACTTTATGGCTATCAGCTATCATCAACATCATAGTTATCCTTTACAGCTTTGAGGTTTGCAAAGGATTTTCCATATGTTATGTTGCAAGATTCTCACAACAGTAATGTAAGGTGGGTGCTATTGTTGCCCTAATTTTTGTTTTAAGTGACCCTGAGTCTCAGTTTTCTCTTCTGTGAAATGGGACTAATGAAAGTTGTATATTCAGCATCACAAGATTAATGTGGGGTAAAACAAAGAAATACTTTATCAACCTCACAGAACTATTTAAACATGAGATGTCATGATTCCAAGGTTCAGACAAAAAGCTATGGTAAAGTAAAGGTGGGAACAAAATTTTAACACAGCAGTCAATCAATAAACATTTATTACATGATTTATTAAAGGTCTGCTAGAAAGAGAAAGTATGTCTCCTTAATAGTAGATTCGTTTGATTCATGAATCCTTAACCTGGAGTACATGAACTCAGTCTGTATATATGATGACACATATGTATATATGGGCTTTATGTATGATCTATTTTGTACCCATTGTGTATACAAATGGTTTATGTAATGGTATATAGGTATGGTTTGTATAGATATACATGTGTATTGTATGTGTAATATGTATACACTCATATATATATATATATATATACACATATATATACACAATTTCTATACACCATTACATAAACTGCTTATATACATGATGTTTACCAAATAGATCATATATTTAAAACCATTTATACATATGTATAAAGATATTTATATGCCATATATAAACCATATACACACACACACACACACACACACATATATATGATATATGGGGCAGCTAAGTGGCACAGCAGATAGAATACCAGACCTGGAGACAGGAAGATCCAGGTTGAAATCTGGCCTCAGACACTAGCCGTGTGACCCTGGGCAAGTCGCTTAACCCTGTTTGCCTTGGTTTCCTCATCTGTAAAATGAGCTGAAGAAGGAAATGGCAAATCACTCCAGTGTCTGTGCCAAGAAAACCCCAAATGGGGTCATGAAGAGTCAGACATGACAAACAACTGAACAAGAAGGCAGAGTGATGTAGGAGGAAAAGCCATAACTGAGGTGGCGGGGATAACTGGAGCTCTCCCCACAGGTGCCTTCTCAGCCCTAGGCTGGGGTGAGTACTTCTCTTGCTCTCTCCCAGCCTCCATCTAGCAGCCTCCTCCTTCTGTCCTAAAGGTTCTATCTCCCTACAACACAGCAGTGCCACCCATAACCCATTCTTTTTTTTTTTTTTTTTAGTGAGGCAATTGGGGTTAAGTGACTTGCCCAGGGTTACACAGCTAGTAAGTGTTAAGTGTCTGAGGCCAGATTTGAACTCAGGTACTCCTGACTCCAGGGGCGGTGCTCTATCCACTGTGCCACCTAGCTGCCCCATAACCCATTCTTTAATTGAGGGTGTATTTTACACTGTGTGCACGAAGAATAAAAATGTCTTAAGGTCCTCATTAGATTTTAAGTCAGAGAACCTGGATCTGAATCCTAGCTCTTCCACTTGCTTCTTGTGTGACCTTGAGCAAGTTATTGGATCCCATTTGTAAAGGGAGAGAGTTGGGTTAGATGACCTCTATGCGACATGCCACACTAGCTCAAGGATGGATGTTTTTGTTTTGAATTTTTTTAAATAAGCAAATCCTCTTCTGATCCCCAACCAGCAAGTATGTCCATGGGTAACATCCTCTTCAGATTCTCTGAATGGTCGTTAGCTGAGCTAGCTAGAAACGCTGAAGGAAGACTGAGCTCAATTCCCAGAGGATCCATTTAGCTTGGCATACAGAAATCAAGACTGTATCCCAAACTTCAAACGACTTCCTGTAGCTTTGGCTACGGGGAGGGGGAATAATGCACAGAAAGGATAAGAGGTTTTGAGCAGTTTTGAAGGTTAAAAAGCGACGCACTGGGGGCAGCTAGGTGGAGCAGTGGATAAAGCACCGGCCCTGGATTCAGGAGGACCTGAGTTCTAATCCGGCCTCAGGCACTTGACACTTACTAGCTGTGTGACCCTGGGCAAGTCACTTAACCCCCATTGCCCCGCCCCCCCCCCCAAAAGCAATGCACAATCTTTCCATCCCCAGAAATTCCCTTATACAGAGAATTACCAATTTAGTTTGGAAGTCGTATTTCCCAGTTCTACCCAAGCAATTCTACAGAACTCTCTGCCTGGGGCTGGAGGGATACTAGGATGAAGGAGAAAGTTTCATGAAATAGGGAGCACTGAGGGCCTGGAGAAGCTGGATTTCAGTCTGATTTCTGCCACTCGTTACATGATCTTACATGACTCTTATTCTCTGATCCTCAGTTTCCTCATTTGCAAAATGAGGGGGTTGGACCAGGTTGATGACTCCTAGGCTCTTTCTTTTTTTTTTTATTTTTTTTTTTTGGTGAGGCAATTGGGGTTAAGTGACTTGCCCAGAGTCACACAGCTAGTAAATCTGAGGCTGGATTTGAACTCAGGTCCTCCTGAATCTAGGGCTGGTGCTCTATCCACTGCGCCACCTAGCTGCCCCTAGGCTCTTTCATCAAACGTGTGCCCAGCTCTGTTCTAAGCCCAAGGCCATCCTGGCTCCCACAGTAGCTTACATTCTGAAGACAACCCCCCCACCCCGTACCCACCAAGGAGCTCGTGTACACGCCTTGTTGAATTCAGGTTAAGTCTGCAGAAAGGGGGGAGAAATGACCGATGCATAAGGGTTATCTCAGCCTGTCTTAACAAGGACTGCTTTCTCCTTCCCTTTCATAGTCCTGCTCTCTGCCAGATTGTGTAAAGAAGATGGGCAAGCTGAAAGAAGATGGAGACTCACATCTGTCACATACCAGACCCTCTGCAGTGCTACCTGTCAGAGGGAATCAGATGCCAGGAAGGAGGCTGATGGTAACAGAAAGACCCGGGAGGGGGAGGGGGGAACCAAAGCTGAAGGTGACCCTGAGGGGATCGCTGAGTTTGGAATCTGATCAAGCCGATGCCAATTTGGATCCAAAGTGAAGGACAGAGTTGCTTCTCCTATTCCCCTAATACATCCATCCATCCGAAGCCAGTTTCTGTGGCTCAGCACTGGGCAGCCTATTGGAAGGGAGCCAGCCCTCTGGTGCCTCAATCCCAGCTGTGGTTCCCCAGTGCACAAGTGGCCCACTATTCACAAAGAACACTTCTTGGGATGAATTCCCCCCCTGTGCAACTGACATGAGGAAGGATTTCCAGAAACTCAGCCAACATCAGCTCCAGTGCCTCCTGGGTCAGGGGCCTTCCCCTAAATGAGCCGATCACCAGAGACTTGGACTTGAGGAAGAGAAGGAGAAGGCAATCGCAGAAAGGGGAAGGTTGGAGGAGAAGGAAGAGAAGGCAATGGCAGAAAGCAGGAGAAGTGGGATTCTTAATGCAGAACCACCATGTTGCTTCTATTTATTTGTTTGTTCATTTATTTGTTTGTTTATTTTTGCTTCTTGCCACCAATTATCCAACAAGTATTAAACAATAAGCACTCATTAAATACCTGTGATATGCTGAACTTGACACTAGAGGCTCAAAAGTGAAAAAGAAACAGTCTATACCTTGAAGAATCTCACATTCTATAAGATCCTCACTAAGAGAAGACATCTTGCCAGGGACACCTCACTCTGAGAAAATAACAAGTCCAGTCAATAGCAAGTAAGATATATCTATAACCAGAGATATGAAAGAGAGCAGAGAGGAGGAAGGCAACAGGCATGTATTAAGCATCTACCATGTGCCAGGCACTGTGGTAATTGCTTTACAAATATTATATCATTTGATATTGGATCCTCACAATAACCTTGAAATGCAGATGCTATCGTTATCCCAATTTTAGAGTTGAGGAAACTGATGGAGGTCAAATGATTTGCCCTGGGTCACACAGCTATTAAGTATTTGGGATTGGATTTGAATGGAGAAGAGGGGAAGGGACAGGAGGGGAGGGGAAGATAAGAGAAGACAAGAAAGAGGAGAAGAGAAGGGAGGAAGAGGAGGAAGAGTAGAGAGAAGAAAGAGGAGGGAGAGAGGAGAAGGATGAGAGAGAGGAGGAGAGGGGAAAGAAGAGGAGGAGGGAGAGGGAAGAGGAGAGAGAGGAAGAGGAAAGAGAACAAGAATCTAGCATGAGAGCACGTAAACTGGAGTTCATCGATAATTTTTAAGATGGCAATACTGAATTTGCCACTGACTGGTTACTTGGCCTCTCTGACCCTCAGTTTCACCATCTATGAAATGAAGATGTGGAACTAACTCATCTCAAAGGTCCCACACAGCCTATTTACTCTGAGCCTCTGAAAACCAATAAAAATGAAAACTGGAATTTCCCAAAGCAAGTGAATGATGATGCTGGGGTTGACAAACCTCCTTTTGCTAACTATTCTTTTTCATTTAAAAGAAGAAATATTAGTCCTTTCTCTGCCCTCTCCAGCCACCTTTTCCTCACAGAAAATCTCAAAGACAGCAGAGGGTGGATAGAGCACCAGACCTGGATTCAGAAGGACCTGAATTCAAATCCAGCCTTAGACACTTGACACTTACTAGCTGTGTGACCCTGGGCAAATCACTTAACCCTCATTTCCCGCAAAAAAAAAAAAAAAAAAGCTCAAAGACAGCAGGGGGAGAGGGTGCCCAGGAAGCACTTTGGAACCTGAGAAGGCCAGGAAGTAGAAATGCAGGGGCCAAGTCCTGCAGCATCCCTGGTGCACAGGTTCTGGAGGTTGAGGGGACATTTTTCAGCACCCCCCCCCAGCTAGAATGGGAAAGTTTAACAGAGTTAAGTGCCACGTTAGTCCTCAATCTCTTGATCCTGCTTGGAGAAAAGGTACCCTGTGGGTACCAACATTAAGAAAATGATGGGGGGAAAGACCTGGGCTTCCTGTTACAGAATTTGTGGTACACACGAAATCTAACCTCTTCCAAAGCTCAGTTTAGTTCAGTCCTGACTGGTGTGGTGCAAACGGCTCTAGATGAAGAAGAGCCTTAAAATCGTACATCTAAAGCTGGAATGTGCTTTCAAGGTCATCTGGTCTAATGTTCTCATCTTGCAAAGACCCAGAAAGGAAGTGACTTATCTAAGATCACACACCTAAAGTGGCAGTGCTTGGATTTGAATCCAACTTGGAGAAGAGGAAAAGGTGAAATAAGGGAAAGGAAAAGAAGAAAAAGAGAAACAAATCAAAGAGAAAAAACAAAAAAGGATGGAAAAGAGGAAAAGAAAGGAAAAAAGAAGAGAGGAAAAGAAGAAATTGAGGAAAAACGGAAATGATTTAAAGAAGAAAAGGAATGGGAAAGGAAGAAATTGAAAACAAGAAAAGAATGAAAGAGAAAAAGGAAGAAAGAGGGAAACGAAGAAGAAAGGAAAGGATCAAAGTAAAGAAAAAGAATGAATGAAAAAGAAAAAAGGGAAAAAAGAAAAGAAAGGGAAAAAGAAGTAAAGGAAGAGATGAAAAGAAGAAATTGAGAAAAAGAAGAATTGGCAGAAAGAAGAAAAACAATTGAGGAACAGAAGAAAGAAGAAAAGAAAAGTGGAAAAGAAGAATTAAAGAAAAGGAAAGGAAGAAAAAGAGAAGAAAAAGAGGAAAGGAAAGATGAGGAGAAAGAGGGAGAAAGGGAAAAGCAAAAAGCGAAAGGCAAAATAGAGAATCCAGGGATACCTCCACTTCAGGATGAGGTATTGCAGTATGTCTGCTGTTTTATAAAAGAAGCCGGCAGCTGGATCCTCCCAAACCTTAACCATTTGGCTTCTTTTGATGTAAACTGTGGCAGCTGCCTCTGGCTGAGCTCCGTAGTGAATCTGCTGGCAGAGACCAGAAACTTGAGGCACTGAGGATCCTTGCCATGGGCCAAGGGCACATCAAGAAAATCCTTAACTTCATTGAATGTCAATGATGTCATCAGTAAACTAAGGATGGCAGAGTAGAGTTTGATCATGACAGACCCAAAGGGCTAACCTGAAAGAGAGCTCGACTTTGTTCATAGGAACTGGAGTGAATGGGGGAAACCATTCCCTGTCCTCAGAGAAGCTTCCATTCTACTGAAAAGATGCAATGTATATAGAAAAGTAACAAAGGACATGCACAGTAATTTCAGGAGCCAGGAAGTTCTAAGAACTAGGGGCATAATGAAAGGTCTCAGAGAGATGGCACCTGATCAGAACACCTCCAAATGCCCAAGGGAATTTCATCTTGGTTTCCTGAATTTCGAGGTCACTGGGAAGTCTTATCACAGGGATGGTCAAATTTACACTATGTGTATTATGGGAAAAGTAGACACCGTATTTTCATAATGTTGACTGGACTTTTTGATTCCCCTCCCCTATTTCCCCCTTCATCATCCCAGGTGTCTAGGCCAGGGACAAAGTCCAGACAACTTTCATTCACACCTCCCAGGCTGGGATCATCATGTCTTGGGATTACTATGCAGATGCCATCAAAGAGGAAGAGTGAGCTGCTGTCCCCCAAGGGACGGTTCTTGTGAATTCTGCCAACACAAAACCTGTTGCTTAAAAAAATGCTACTTCATTCCAACTCAGGCTCAGTGACAAGCTGCTTAATGGAGCGGGAGAATCAAGGCCAAGGAAGGACGATTAATTTTAGTACTTCTAGGTACAAAGGATGGGCAGATTAACTGGGTTCTCCATCATAGCAGCAGCGGGGGCTGGGGAGGAATCGTTATGTTTATGCATCTGCAGAGAGGAAGTGAGTCAACGTGGATGGCATTTTGGACCTGGTTTCAGACCCCATCTCTGCCAGTTAGTAACTGGATGACCTTGGAGAAGTTATCTTTCTTACTTTTCTTTTTTTTTTTTTTTTTTTTTTTTGGTGAGGCAATTGGGGTTAAGTGACTTGCCCAGGGTCACAGAGCTAGTAAGTGTTAAGTGTCTGAGGTCGGATTTGAACTCAGATACTCCTGACTCCAGGGCTGGTGCTTATCCACTGCGCCACCTAGCTGCCCCTTCTTTCTTACTTTTCTGCCCCTCAGTTTGCCTATCTGCAAAATGATAGGAATAACTGCCTCACAATAATAGCTAGTGTATATATGTATATGTGTGTATCTATATCTATATCTATACCTATATCTATCTATCTATATATATATATATGCACACACATGCACACACACACACACACACACACATATATCACTTGAAACATTATGGCACTGAGCTAGGTCCTGGAGAACAAAAAGAGAAAATAAATTCTAGTTCCTGCCCTCAAGGGACTTCCTACCTAAGGAACTACAACATGAAAGTCAGAAGGAACCTTAGCTGGTGTCTATGGTCCCTTCCAGTCTACGCTTGACCTTGAAGCACAAAGCCTTGGCTCCAGTTCCTGGCCCCCAAACAACTATTTAGCATCCGCAGCCTCATTTAGAAAATACTTTCTGCACTTGTTAAGCTAACATACTCTTAAATCAGTTGGGGAAAGCTGACAGCAATAATTAGCCAAAATATGTAAATCCATTTTTTTCTTTTTTGCCCACAGAGAAGGTTATGATATCTTTGCTGTTGGAAAAGCAGTGGGAGGCAGAGAGAGAGGGAGGTTATCCCTCCTCCCTCTCTCGTTCTTGGAAGTCCTACAAATGACTGTAAGTTAAAGTTTCCAGCTTCATGATGAGGGCATGCATCTTAAAAGAGTAATGCTAACAGCATGCTCTACTATGGAGAGGTCTGGAGAAAGGTTGACAGCATCTCCTTGGCCTAAACTTAGTTAATACCAGGGCACACAAACCCCGAGTCGCTGTGACAAGCAACACTGGTCCCAGGGAATAGATGAGGAAACATACCCTCTTGTTGGCAGAGAGGTGGGGGACCATGGGGACAGAATGATGCATACATCATGAGACAGGGTCACATTAATGGCTGTTTTGGCATAACTGCTTTTCTTTGTTAGAAAGGAGGGTTTAATTCTGGACGTCGGGGGTGGCAGGTTCTATATTCAGAAATGACTGAAATAAAAACAAAGGCAGCAGTTAACCTTTTTTAAAAAAATAAATATCATGACACACATATGTTACACAAAATCCAGCTGGCAGAATTCTGAGATGCTTAACACAAGTACATCTAACAGGTGTCGGCCTAACTTAAGATCTTCAAGGGAAGTCAGGCTACTGGGGTGGGAGGCAGGCTATTCTCTGTGTGCCTGTCTCCTTGGAACGAGGTAAAACACAACATTTGTGGGATTCAAATTTATGAGATTCTACCTTAAAAGGAATCATGGCCCCGTTTACAGGGGATGCAAGTGGCCCCTGATACATACAATAATGCTTCAAGGCGGGGAGCATAAGTTTTGTGATTCCAATTTTATAGATGAGTAAATGAGGTTGAGAGAGAGAAATTCAAACCCAGATGTTTTAGGAGCAGCTCCTTAGACAGGGTCAAAAACAGTAAGACAAGCAGGAAATGGGCCCTTGGTAAGGTGTGTTCAATGGGCAACATGAGTAGATTCCTGATGTTTCATCAAATCCATAGTCAGTGGACCACAGATCACTGGAGCTGGAATAGGACGTTTGAGATCATCTAGCCTAAAGTTCTAATTTTTAAGGAGAATGAGACTGAGACTAAGAGAAATAAAGAGGTTGGACCAAGGTCACACAGACGATTAGTCGGCACAATGCTTGACACATACTTAATAAATGCATTATTCGTTTGTTCATCTGAGTATGCAACCCAGAGTTCCTTGGGGAACTCAAAGGGGAAGGGGGAAAGGAGAGGGGAAAAGGAAAGGGGAAGGGAATGGGGAAGGGGAAGGGAAAAGTAAAGAAGGGAAAAGAAAAGGGAGAGGGAATAGGGAAAGAGAAAGAGGTTTTTTTTAACTTATGGGGAGGCAGCTAGGTGGCACAGTGGATAAGGCACCGGCCCTGGATTCGAGAGGACCCGAGTTCAAATCAGTCCTCAGACACTTGACACTTACTAGCTGTGTGACTCTCAGCAAGTCACTTAACCCTCATTGCCTGGCCAAAACCAAACTAAACCAAAAAACAAACAACCACCTTATTTTTTAAAAAATAAGGTTAACTGATACCTTTGTTTTTATTTCAGTTGTTTCTGGCTATTGAAGCTGCCACCCCCTACTTCTAGAACTAAGCCCCACCTTTTAACAAAGGGAAAGGGAGAGCAAAGGAGAGGGGAAGAGAGGGAAGGTGCTGTGCTAAGCTCTTTCCAAATATTATCTCCTAGTGAATACATGATTGTCACTTGGTTGCTCTGACTTCCAAAGCTGGTATTCTTTCCATTCCATCAGCCTGCCTCCCTAATTCCCAGGGAGAGAAGCAACAGGGGCTCTACAGAAATTTAGTTAAAGGTGCTATTGGCTTGAAGTCAGATACTGGAGGAAAAGAAAGTTCAAAGGATTTTTTGAGTAGTTGTTGGGGTTTTTTGGATCATTCTGACGCCAGTGCTAAGAATCAGAGGCAAAGTTCATCATCTGCAAAGAGAAATAGGAAATGACTGTAGGTAGAAGAAAACGCTTCAGCTAAGCACGGGGGTGGGGGGGTGGGGGTGGTGGAGGGGCAGAACCAACTGGGAGAAGCAAACAACTGGACAATCTCCAAGGAAAGGGAGGCAGCTATTCAAGGCCAGAGAGATTCTTCTAATGGCTTCAGGTCTCAGCTCCATTTCCCCGAGTAGAGTGTAAGCTGTCTGAGGGCAAGAACCAAGCCTGACCTTCCTCTTGTATCACCCTCAAGCTCCAAGAGTGGTCACTGCAGTGGGAAAGAAAGAGCTCACCTGATGTCAGGAGACCCCACCCCACTCTCCAAATCAAGCACCGGGTGTAATGGTTTAATCTGTCCCAGGTTAAAGAGGATCATAGATACAGAGTTAGTAAGGACCTCGGGGGCCATCTAGACAAAACCCCTCATTTTATAGATAAGAAAACTGAGGCCCAGGGTGGTTGAGTGACTTCTACCACATTCTCTTGACAAGTCTAGCAGACCTATCAAAAAAGGAAGTGAGATGTCTGGCTGAAATAAGGTAACAAATACTCTTGGTATTTGATTATTCTTGGTTAAAAGCACCCACAATTTGGAATTAGGGGACCAGAATTTGAATCCAGGTTCTGACACTTAGAACCTGTGTGACCTTGGGAAAGTCATCTCTCTGGGCCTCAGTTTCCCCAAAATGAAAAGGCTTTAAGGCATCTTTCAGCTCTAGGTTTATGCTCTTGTGGAAGGAAAGCATTGGAAATGGTCACTTAATATCCTCTAACCAATCATTAATCTCTTCCTTCTATCAATTTTATTCCTGCCATGTTTTTTCTCCCTGGGCTGCATGATGAGGAAGAGCAAATAAATCATTTGTCATTCATTTAAAAAAAAAAACACCAGAAATTAAGTTAGAAATGATAGCTGGTAAAATATTGAAGATGGTCCTCAGGAAATGTCCCTCAGGCTCTCGCATCCCCCCCAAACTCCCAATGTGACCCCACTTTTGGACATTTTCCTATAACCCACCATACTATGGTGTGAGGAATTTTCTCTGCAGGACAGATAAGGGAAGAAAGCAGCCAATCACAGCTGGAATTTTAGGGCCAATGCCTCAAGCCACCTTATTCTCTATGCCCTACTCAAGCCTCTCCCAGTATCAACTGTCACCGACCCATGTCCTGTTGTGAATTCTATTCTCGTCCCTCCCCCAGGAGTGATCTAAACTTACTATTCCCTTCATTAAAGCTGCTGGGGGGGCAGCTAGGTGGCACTATAGTGGATAAAGCACCGGCCCTGGATTCAGGAGTACCTGAGTTCAAATCTGGCCTTGGACACTTGACACTTACTAACTGTGTGACCCTGGGCAAGTCACTTAGCCCCCATTGCCCCACCAAAAAAAACCCTGCTGGGGGAGGAAGAATTTGGGGGAGGGGGAGACAATCACGCTTGGCTGAGCAGCCAGAAAACTCCAGACTGTCTTTCTAAAGGGTTGAATGCTTGGACACTGGCACAGGAGTCGAAAGACCTAGCCCACTCAACCACTTTCTAATTGCACGTCATTTGCTACAGAGCTATGCATCACAGATCATAGGAAGGAGACCTAAGAAACTATCTAGTCCAAATCCTCATTTTTATGGGACAAGGAAACTGAAGACCAAGCATGTATAGACTTTCCTGATGTCACGTAATAAATGGCAGGGGTGGAATTCGAACTCAGGCCATCTGGCCTCCAACTTGGCACTCTATCCATTATGTTGTTGAGTTGTTGTTCAGTCATGTCCAACTCTTCATGGCCCCATTGGTGGTTTTCTTGGCAAAGACACTGGAGCGGTTTGCCATTTCCTTCTCCAGTTCATTTGACAGATGAGGAAATTGAGGTGAACAAGGTGAAGTGACTTGCATAGGGTCATACAGCTACTAGTAAGTGTCTGAGGGCACATTGGAACTCAGGTCTTCCTGATTCCAGGCCCAGTGTTCCATCCACTCTGCTACCAGCTGCCTGTGATGCTATTGGTAACAAAAACATTTTGAGGGTGGGGGAGGAAGGGGAGTTGGCAGCAGTAGCCTCCTGCTGCCCAGAAATTTCAACTGCCATGAAAGGGACTTTCTTTATCATCCCCACCTTGGCAAAAGCATCTGAGTAAGGCTCAATCAATTTTTGTGTCATGCAACTGAGTGAACGGAAAATTCTACAGTCATGATGGATTGTTGGTACTATACTGTAAGCTAATGTTTTTGTAACTAATTCACTAAGCCCAAGGAAAAAGCTTGGGAGTGTTTGTAACTGCTGGATACAAAGTCCCAAGTGGGGAGGGGTAAGGGGCACAAAGCTCCAAGATGTCTTCTGGCTTAGGGAAAGAGTGGAGCATTTGTCCCCAACAGAACAAGCTTAGGGACCAGATGCCCACTATTTTCTTTCCCAAAGTTCACCTCTTCTCAAAGTCTTTTCTGCATTCTGATTGTGTCATGGAGAAAGCAGTAGTTATAGGTAAGCCTTACCTTCAATCCTTCACTTTAACAACCTGGGATAAAGAATTGGAGGGTCCAAGTTCCAAACCCAAACTTGCAGCTCGTCACTGCAATGGTCAAAAGCAAATCATTTTACCGTTCTGGGTCTCTAAGACTGTAATGGTTGCTGAACCAATTTGAGCCTCAGTTTACTCATCTGTATAAACTGAGGGGGTCCAGCTCTAAATCTATATATATATTCCTATGAATGTCCGTTAAACCAATGTCTTGCCTCACTCCACGTAAAGGGCTCTTTCCACCACATCTTACTGTCTCCTCTTCATGTGGAATGAATGCCTCAGGACGCTTAATGGCCTTGGATCGGGGTCAGGGATGCTTGCTAGCACAGAATGATGCCTGTCTCTTCCTTCCTACATGATATCGGGACCATATTCTTCCAAGGAGAACCCAGAGACCCTGGAAATCCCAGATAGTCAAGAATTCAGAAAACATGGCTCAAGACCTAAGTAAGGAATAATTCCTTTAGGAAAAGCAGATTTTATGAGCCCTTCCCAGGAAAACAGCAACCAATTAACATTATAGGAGATCCCCAAGAGCACCAGCAAGCCTTTATAATTTTTATACACACATGTATGTATGTTTGTGTGTATGTATACCTGTATATATGTATCTGTATATATACATACACAATATATATACACATATACATACCCAAGAGATCTAGGAGGACCGAGAAGAGCAGCTGGCAGAGGGAGAAAAATTGGAGCTACAATTTCACATGCCCAGGGAGCTCCCTATGTGAGAACAACTCGCTCCATTGCTGCAGATTGACAGCTGGTCTGTAAGCAGTCATTTGAGAGAAGTGCCTAAGGCACAGTGAGACTGGGTGATGATGTGTGATCACATCACCAGTATGTGTCAGAGGTTAAACTTGAACCCAAGTCTTCCTGGCCTCATTATGTAATGCTGAGAGAGAAAGAGATGGATGGAAATAGATGGTGTGAATATCAACAGGGGGGGAAAACGAATGAATCATCTGCTTCTTATGCGCCTTCATTGATGTAGGGAATTCCCAGTCAGGATACTCCCTTGCCTAATGCACTCAATATCTCTTCTGCAACTTCGAATCAGAGAGACTTTGTGGGGTGGCTTTGAGGCTGGCTCTGTAGAGAGTGCAGGGAAGGGATGTGACAGGGGTCCAGGAAAGGCCTCCTACAAGAGGCATGATCTGAGCTCCATCTTGAAAGAATCCATGCACATTAAGAAGCAGAGGTGAGGAGGGAGAACATTCTAGGCATCATAAACATCTTTTGTTTAGACAGAGTCATTTAGTTCATTCCCCTGCCTCTGGGTGGTACTGTCCTTGAATCATCAAGTTGTGTTGATTTAAGAGAGGAAAGGATCGCACACCAGTCCCAAACCAATCTTCCATACACTTTACCAGGTGCCTGTCTGTCAAAGAGTAAAAATGGTTAGAGTTCAGTGTTTATATATGTACAAACGTATGTGAATATGTGTAAGAATACATACACAATACATAGGAAAGATATTATGGAGGAGTGATTAGAAGTGAGGAAATCCTGGGTTCAAGTTTCACCTCTGACACATACCAGCTGTGTGACCCTGAGCAAGTCCTTTTACCACTTGGTGCTCTAGGAAGTCAAGGCTACAAGTCACAAAGAAGGTGCTGACTGCATTACTGGAGGGAATTTCCCTATACCAGTGAAATCACAGGCCCTGTCCCTGTTCCTAACCTCTTACCCAGAGTGACTCAGAGAGATGTGTTTTCCTTACTCTCCGAGTGGATTAGCAGAAATAGTAGACATACACACATATCCATAATACATATTACTGTGTCCTGTGGTAGCAGCACTGCAGGCTTATACTTTAGATATCTAAATATGTGTATATATTTGAATTACATATATAACTAAACCAAATAATAGTAAATGCGGATAGAAAGAATGAGGGGGGGGAAAGGAAGGAAGGAAGGAAGGAAGGAAGGAAGGAAGGAAGGAAGGAAGGAAGGAAGGAAGGAAGGAAGGAAGGAAGGAAGGAAGGAAGGAAGGAAGGAAGGAAGGAAGGGACAATACCACAGTGCATCAGGCAAGCAGAACAAAGATTCTCTTTTAATGAAAACCAGCCTTGTTAACACTCAGAGTTAACCCCCCCAAAGGGACTCTGAGTAGGATGATCATTTAAGACGCTAACTTCACAGTTATTTGATGAATCACTCAGTAGGTTGAAAGGTCTCTATATAGGTCAAGCTCAAGGATTTTAACATTTCTGGACCACAGGCCATGAGGATTCATTAATCACCAGAAGGGGATAGCATGACCAGAGCCAATGAATAGTCTTTTTTTTTTAAGTTGTCTGGACAAAAGCCTATAGAGTATGCATTACTTGCTTTCTAAAGAAACTCTCCCACATAATAAGAGACCAACTCTTCTAGCAAGATGGCTTGAGAGACATTTCAGAAAGATGGGGTCTGGTTTCAAGGGCTGCTATGAAGGTCCATGGGCATTCTGCATTAGCTAAACATTCCAGATCAAACTCACTTTGTGTGCCTTAACCAAACCCTTCATAATCCTGAAATGTTCTGTAGCATTTGTTTTGTCTCAAATGGAAGGCATTTCTGTGGTTGGTTAGTATCAGAGGAAGGCAGAAAGAAGGGAAGGGAAGGGAAGGGAAGGGAATAGGAGGGAAGGGAGAAAGGAAGAAGTGGAGGGAAAGAAAGAAGGAAAGAGGGAAGAATAGAGGGAAAGAGGCAAGAAGGGAGAGAAAAGGAGGAAGGGAGGGAGAGAAGGAGAAAGGAAGAGAGGGAAGGAGAATGAAAAGGAGAAGGGAAGGAAAGAGGCAAGGAGAGAGGAAGAAAGGGGAGACATGGAGAGAGAAAGGGAGAGGAGAGAGAAAGGGAGAGAGGGAAGGAGAGGAGGAAGAAGAATTTACAAGGATAGAGTTATAGGACTTGGTAATGTAACACTTTAAGGTCTGCAAAACACTTTACTTACATCAACTCGATTAAGCTTCACAAAAACTGTGTAGCATGAAATAGATACTACAGTTCTTTTATTATCCATATTTTACAGGGGAATCTGAGTCTTAGAAAGGTTAAGTGACTTATTCATAGTCACACAGCCAGCAAGTGTCAGGTACATGGCCTGTAGTAGCATTGGTTGGGAGTCAGCAGACCTGGGTTCAAATCTCACCTCAAAAGCTAACTCGCTGTAAGACCATGGGCAAAGCACTAACCTTCCTTGGCCTCAGTTTCCTCTACTGTAAAATCAGAGAACTGTACTAGGCAGTCTCTGGGGACCCTTCCAGCTTCAGATGTATGAAGCTCTGGTTTCCAATGAGCTGCTCACTTACTAGCTCTCCCCCTATCTTCTGCATATACTTCTCAGCTGAGCTTCTTCTCAATCACACCACCATCAATCCTTTGACAAGAACAACCTGTGATGTTCTGATGTTTCTTCACTACTCCCTCTTCAATGGAGCAGAATGGTACAGTGGCTAGAGAGCTGGCCTCTGACCTGGATTCAAGTCCCACCACTGACATATGCTGGTTGTATGACCCTAGACAAGTCACTTAATATCTCAGGGTTCCAGACAATTCAATTCCCTAAAGACTATGAGATGCAGAGACAATGCCAACTTGAATTAGGGAGGGAAGTTGTTTTTATTTGTTTGTTTTTTACCAGGGAATCACTTATACCAATGATATGGCAGGTCTGATCCCTATCCATCTTCAAAGCCTACCTCAGCCTTAAGGTTTTTTCTAAGAATAAATTTAATTTCTTGCAGTTCCAATTCTGACCTGCTGGCATGATAACATTGAAAAAAATGTGTTGCATTTGGAGCCTAAGGTCTTCAGCTTACTAGTCAGATGACTGTGAGCAAGGCATCTCACCTCCCTGTGCCTCTGGGTTCTTGTGTCTAAAACGGGAGAATTAAACTAGAGAACGTCTGAGAACCTTCCATCGCTAAATCTCCAATCCTGTGATTCTAGTACTGTTTCCCAATACCTAGCACAGAGTCTAGAACTGTCATATGCATGGAACATTGTGTCAAATTAGCAGAGCCCCAGGTCCCACGGAAATGGGCAGGAGAGGATGATAAATATTTAAATTCATAAGCTTTAAACTAGATGACCCTTAAGAAACAATGGATGCTGGGCAGCTAGGTGGCACAGTGGATAGGGCACCGGCCCTGAAGTCAGGAGGACCTGAGTTCAAATTCGGCCTCAGACACTTAACACTTACTAGCTGTGTGACCTTGGGCAAATCACTTAACCCCAATTGCCTCGCAAAAAAAAAAAAAGAAAGAAAGAAACAATGGATGCTGCCAACCATTCTGGAGAACAATTTGGAACTATGCCCAAAGAGCTATAAAACTGTCTATATCCTTTGACCCAGCAATATCACTACCATCTCTGACTCTCATAGATCCCAGGCCAAGTCTGATTGGCCATTGTTTGATCTCTAAATGACCAAGAGTGAGTGCAAATAGCAATTGCTTTTGTTTTGGCCAGAAACCCTGAGGGCCTTCCCCTCCCAGACTTTCCTTCCTTCCTTCCTTCCTTCCTTCCTTTCTTTATTACTGAGACCTGGAAAAGACCTTAGCTTAAAAAGGCCAAGGTCTCCCACTGCATCTGGGGCCATCTCCAGTCATCCTGATGAGTATATCTTGCCACTGGACCCAGATGGCTCCAGAGGAGAGAGGTTGATGACCTTGCACAGCCCTCCCTCACTTAAATCCAATCCACTGCAAATCATGACATCACCTCCCTGATGTCACAATCCTCTTCAAGAACAAAGGACAAATAACAAAAATTACTACTAGGTATGTATACCAAAGAGATAAAAGGAAAAGGAAAAGGATCTATTTATATAAATTTTTGTGGTGGCAAAGAATTCCAGATTCAGTTTAGCAACATATTTGTGAAGTGATGGACGTAAAGATAAAGGAGACTGTATCGCTGCCCTGCAATACAGAGGGGAAGCTAAGATGACTATGAAAGATGACTATATGAAAGACTAGTTGGTAAGAAGAGATCTAAGGGAGATCAAGGAAGGCTTCACTGAGCAGGAGGAGTTACCATTGGGTCTTGGTGCTTAATGAGGATAGCAGGTGGAGATTCCTTGTGGGCAGGAAATTAAGGGGATGTCCATCAATTGGGGGATGACTGAACAAGTTTTAGGATAATGATTGTGATTGTGCCATAAGAAATGACGAGCAGGATAGTTTCAAAAAAATCTAGGGAGACTTATACAAACTGATACAAAGTGAAATGACAAAACCAGGAAAACATCGCACAGAGTAAAAGCAATATGCCACAATGATCAACTGTGAAAGCCTTAGCTATTTATTCTCATCAGTACAACGATCCAAGACAGTTCCAAATGACCCATGATAAAACATGGCTATTTGCCTCCAGAGAGAGAACCAATGAACTCTGAATGCAAATTAAAGCATACTTCTTAACATTTTATTTTTCTTGTTCTTTCTTGTGTGTTTTATGCACATTTTCTTTCATATTATGGCTAATATGGAAATTTCTTTTCATGAAAAAAACCACACACACCAAAAAGAAAGAAACACATAGTAAGATGAGTAGGAACTGGTATAAAGTGAAGTAAGCTAAGCCAGGAAAATAATATGTGTGTACATGGAAAGAACAGTAAAAAAAAAATGTACTGTAAGAACAGTAACAAAAAAAATGGAAAATTAATGTGGCAAAATTATAATAATCAATCCTGACCTCAAAGAAGAGGCTTGAGAAGGTACCATATGCAAAAATAAAACAAGCAAAAAAAAACATTTCTTAAGGGGCTGGGGGGGTCTATAACTATAGAATATTACCTATAAAATTATATTTTCCCATATGTTATTCAGAACTTATTTCTCCCTTTTTAAAAATTCCTTGCCTGAAGAGATTATACCTTGGAAGGGAGAGGGTTGAGGGATACAATGAAAAATGTTAAGTAAAAAGGGGAGAAGGGGGAAAGAGAGTAATAAAAAAATAACCAAAAAAAGACATTTTTAAACGGGATACCCCATTGTTGCCCTCAAGACATCCCTGGAATTTGCCATTTCTGTGACTTTGCTCCCTAATTCTGTGCCTCTCCCCAGAATGCTGCCCAAAAGGAATCTCTACCTGCTATCCTAATCAAGTATCGAGACCAAATTCTAATGCCCCTGCCTAGTGAAGCCTCCCTTGATCTCCCTTAGATGCCCTCTTAGCAACTAGTCTTTCATGTTCTTAGGCGGATGTAGTGCATTTTATCTGGAGATAAAGGAACTGCTTCAAATCTGACTTCAGATACTTCGTGTGTGGCCCTGGGCAAACTTCTTAACCTCTATTTACCTTAGTTTCCTTAACTGTAAAGTAGAAATAATAATAGCTCCTATCTCCCAGGGTTGTCGTGAGGATCAAACAAGATAATAATTGTAAAGCACTTAGAAAAGTGCCTGGCACATAGTAGGTACTATACAAATGTTAGTTTTATTTTTTTTTTTATTTAAATACTGGTTCTGTCTCTTACCACCTATATGACCTTGGAGAAGACATTTGTCTTCTCTGGGTCTCAGCTTCCTTATCTTTAAAAGGAGACAATTGGGCAAGACGACCTCTAAGGGTCCCTTCCAGCTCTCAACCCATCATCAGTTTCAAGGAAATAAAGTGATCAGGATAGCTGGTCCTACTTGCTGACTCAGTCACTGTTTCCTACATTAAACTCCTTTCAGACATAACAGTCACACCTCCAAACCACCGTGGAATTTTTCCAGAAGGTTGAGTGTTCCAAACTTTTAATTGGTGCATTTAATCTTACACCTCATCCCAGAGCTGACAAGATGATGGAAACAAAGGCCCTGCATTCTGTTCATTTCTGCCGATTCCTGGGCACGGGAAAGGGAGGCATCATCTCAATACAGCCACTGGTGGTCACTGGCCAGCCCAGATTGGGCAGTGATGTGCTCGTGCGCCAAGGTCTCTCTTTCAGGCAGTCAGTGTTTAACTTCAATAAGCATTCATGAATCCACCATGGGCTAGAATAGTGAGCCCACACTGCGATTTATAAATCAGTTGACTCCAGCTCAAGATAGATTTTATTTGATGAGTGGCTGATTTGGGGATTTAAAATATACACAAACTAAGGCTAAACAGTATGCAAAGCCATTCCAAGACAACTCAACAAACATTTATCAAGTGTTTCCTATGTGGGTAGGTTCTGGGAAGCACAAAGATGAATGATTTAGCTAGATGGCATGGCTGATGGAGATCGGGACCTGGAGTCAGGAAGACCTGAGTTCAAATCCTGCCTCGGATGCTTACAGTGTCATCCTGGGCAAGTCCCCTCATCTCTTTCAGACTCAGTTTCCACATCTGTAAAATGGGGTTATAGTAGCATTTCCCTCACAGGATTTTTGTTGCATTGCATTTATAATACTATAAATTACAAAGTAGATGCTCATATGCAATGTCAGAGAAAATTCCAATATAGTCAAATCTACTGTGTACAGTCATTACAGGTGTTTTATATCCCAGTAGACTAATGTTCATGAAGGAAAGGACCATATCTTATTTAAACTTTGTGGGGGAGGAAGGGTGTGCCCTAGCACAGTACAAGGCTAATACCTGCCCCATAGAATTGAACTTCTCATATTTATTCATTTGCTGAAAAATCACATATTATATTTTTTGCTAAAAGCCTACTCTAGAGGCAGCAAAGTAGTACAATATATAGAGCACCAGGCCTGGGGTCAGGAAGGCCTGAGTTCAAATTTAACCCCAGATACTTACTAGCTGTGAAACCCTGAGCAAGTCACTTCACCTTATTGGCCTCAGTTTGCTCATCTGTAAAATGAGCTGGAGAAGGAAATAGACCACTCCAGCATCTTTGCCAAGAGAACCTCAAATAGGGTCGTGAGTGAAATGAATGAACAACAACAAAACCTATTCCCTGCAAAGCAGCCTGTGCTAGGCATAGGGGGACCCGAAAATTAGTAAAAGGTGCCGGTCTGCTGCTCTCCTTGGGAGCTCTTTGGCCTGAAAAGAAGCTGAGAATTGTTTCATAATCTGGTTTCCCATGATCTTTCTTCCTCAGGCACACAAATTTGTCAAGTTTTACTATAATTAGCTACCTTAAATTTAAAAAAACCACACACCATAATTCCTGCTTTAAATGATCTAATGAAGATAGGGCGGAGCAACTAATCAGAACTTTGGCTTGCTTGGAATAGGAATAATGAGCTGTTTAATAAAATAACAATTAAGAACCATCGGTTCTGACACTTGATAAATCAGAATGCAAATGGAGAAATCATCTCCAGAAGAGCTCCCAAGAACCAACCTCCACTTGCATTATTTTCTTCCATCTGGAAGAATGACAATTAGCAGATCCAGCGACTGTGAATTTTGCCCAATAGGGAAAGCTAGGGATGGTTCCTTCCCAGAATCACCAGGGAACATTGGCCAGGTGGGGAGGAACAGCCACTCCTCCCACCCCCACTCACTCCAAGGTGTGAGATCAACTCTCCTCAATAAGGAACATTTACACACAGGTTTCTAATGGACTAAAGGCCCATTGGGCTCCAAGCTGAGCCAGTCACTGAAACAGGAATCTCTCATCACAAGGAAAATACAATGAGAAAAGTGTTACTGTTCTAGTTCACTGACTCTCCAGAAATGAGATTTAAGAGTTAAATAAGGAGCCTTGTCAAGAAAGGCTGTGGACGCCTTTGAAAGATAAAGAAGGAGGGAGCATAGGAAGGGATAACCCAAAGAATGTAAGAACAGAAAGAAAGCACTTCAGGACAATTCAATATAACAATTCACAGAGAGAGGCAACATGGTATAAGAATTAGGGCACTGGACCAAGGTTCAAATCCTGCCTTGCTCACTAGCTGTGTGATCCTGAGCAAGTCACTTAATTTCTTTGGGTCTTCATTTCTGTATATTCAAAGTGGGAGGTTTGGATTCTAGTCTTCAAAGTAGCTCCCAGCTCTAATCTGTGATCCTACATAAGCAATACCAGGGGCAGCTAGGCCGCACAGTAGATAGAATGCTGGACCTAGAGTCAGGAAGACTCATCTTCCTGAGTTCAAATCCAGCCCCAGACACTTACTAGCTATGTGACCCTGGACAAGTCACTTTACCCTGTTTGCCTCAGTTTCCTCATCTGTAAAATGAGCTAGAGGAGAAAATGGTAAAGCACTCCAGCATCTTTGACAAAGGGGAGGGCAGCTAGGTGGTGCAGTGGATAAAGCACCGGCCCTGGATTCAGGAGTAGCTGAGTTCAAATCTGGCCTCAGACACTTGACACTTACTAGCTGTGTGACCCTGGGCAAGTCACTTAACCCCCTTTGCCCCACAAAAACAAACAAGCAAACAAAAAAAAACAGAAGACAAAGGGGATCATGACCAGACCTTCCAACATTACAAAACTATACTATTATGGGAAGAGTCCTGGTTCCAAATCCCACAGGTGAGTCACATCAATGCTCTGTGCCTCAGTTTCCCCATCTGAAAATTAGAAGACTAGACTGAATGTTTCTAAGGTCACTTCCAGTTCTTGAGCTATGATGCTAACAGATCACCGATCCATTTCAGCATTTAAAAGGGCTGTGTTTTTTCCCTGAAAAAAAAATGTCCATGACTCACCTTATTTAGAGAAGACTGGGGATAGGGATGGACAGACCTCTGAGTGGTTAGACATGAGACATGTCTTCAAGTACTTAAAAAGATTAGGCTAGTCTTACCCATTGAGAATGAAAAGCAATGGGAAGTTATGGTCAACCAAGTTTAGTTTCATGTCAAATAAAATAAGCAGTTATTAA